>NC_041331.1:28258539-28356039 GCF_004354835.1 Perca flavescens | reverse complement strand
TGAATCTAAATGAAATGTATACCAGGCAGTATCAGGCGAGGACTTGCAGGAAGACTGAGAGTTGTCTCAACGTCAGCTGCAGTGGCAGATACCTGTAGGGAACAAATGCATTATAAAAAATTATAAAAAGGTCAATAATTAGTAAACACTAGGTGAGAGTAACCTAGAGGCGAATAATGTAGGCTTCTACAGTCACCTAAAGTCAAACTGCTATAATAGATTTGGCATTCAAAATTTAAAGGGTAACAGTTTTATTTGTACAGGTCTTGGGGAGACCCTTTTGTGGCTCCCAAGGAAACTGCACATAATCTGATAAATTGCCTCCAGGGATGTCACTCAGTGGCCAAGTTGCATTGTGGATAATGTAGGCACCAGGTTTTGAAAAGGAGAAAGAATATGTCGAATAAAAAAGGTAATATTTCTGTTTCTGCTGTGTTGATCTGATCATTTGCTTTTAAAACGTTCAACAGTGTCACAGTAGGGCAAAGAAGACAAGTGAAATACTTTTTAAAACCTTGCACCTACTTTACCCATAATACAATTTAGCAACTGTGTGACAACATGGAGGTGATTTATCAGTTTACATGCAGCTTCCTCTGAGCCACAAAATAATTTACACTACTGTTTTCACATATGTAGTAGTACTCCCCAAAACTAGTACACACATTAGGTATCTGGACACTTAAGACCGGTGGAGACACCCTTTAAAACACAGGGTTAGAAAGTAAAAATAAAACTTACATCTGTAAAAAGGATCAGCCCGGTTAGGTCCTCTCCAAAGTGTGCCATGAGCAGCTGAACAACACAAAGTGCCATCTCATTATCTTCACCATTAGAGAGGATATCCTTGACATCTTTGTTGGTAGGTTTTCCCCTGAAGTATTCGGTGATGGCTCTTCCACATTCCTCCATACTGAGTTCCAAGCTACGAAGCACACTGATGTCTGTGAGCAACTCAAAATGTGCGTATATATACCTTGGCGTGAAAAGAAAAGGCCATTTGGTTTTCAAATCTTCAATGTCAGGTGGTGGAAGTGTATTTATATGGCGACGTTGTAGAGAGTATGTGAGCTCCATTAGATTTTTAACTTCTGCTCTTTCTGCTCCACTTGCACCCTCCTGTCTGTAAATCTCTTCCAGTCTCTGGCGGTGCTGCTCCACAGTGTCATCAGTTTCTTCTGGGGGTAGCTCTGGCTGAAATCGTGTACATCCATATGTGTCAGTTGGACCCCTCTTGTCTGTAGAGGATCGGTGGTGTAAGAAGCTTCCGTCACGGTTCACATTCTCAATGCGGTTTTTCACTTGAATCAAAAGTGATGTATAACCTCCACCTAGAAGTGACCCATCTGGTGCAATATCAGCAAAACTCTTTGGGTACTGCCTGATGATATTTCGTACCACAGATAGACACTGTGCACGAGTGGGGTTAGCTTCATACCTTCTCATTTCATCCGCGAGTAATCGTACCATCTGGCGTCGCTCCACTGGTTTAGGTCTCTTGCCATCTGCAACTGCAGAACGAATTTCCTGTGGCATTTGTTCCCAAGGGACCTGGAATGTTTCTGGCCATGTTTTCAGTATCTGAGATGTGGAAGGTCTGTTGCTTGGTTCGCTGTTTCTTGCCTGGCTTGAACATGATAAAATGGGCGATAGCTGTGATGAGCTAGAATTATGCGGAGCGCATAATGTTGGTGATGAAGACCCAGACACGGACCAATCACTACTCAGTGATGACGAAGTTGGAATGACTTGAAAATCCAATGTAACTGTCTCCGTTTCTAAAAAACAAACAAACAAACAAAGAATTAAAGGGGCGGCAGGTTGGTGGTTCGATCCTTGGCCCTGCAGTCCCATGTCAAAGTGTCCCTGGGCAAGACACTGAACCCCGAGTTGCCCCCGATGCTGCGCATCGGAGTGTAAATGTGTGTGAATGATTATCTGATGAGCAGGTGGCACCTTGTACGGCAGCCTCGGCCACAGTGTATGAATGTGTGTGAATGGTGAATGGTTCCTGTACCATGTAAAAGCGCTTTGAGTAGTCGTTCAGACTAGAAAAGCGCTATATAAGAACAGTCCATTTACATTTACAATTAGGGCAGATAACTAATAAGCTATATCAGAGTCACTGATGGTGCATTATGTAGTTTTAGAAAAAAGAAATCCCCCAACTGAATAAACAAGAGAATAGAACAAGAGAATGCCACACTAAATTAACCATACATTACCTAATTTGAATGCATCCAGGAGTTTTCGGCGCTGGATAACAGGTAACAGATCAGCAATATCCTCCTGTTGTACATATTTTAAGTCTTCTTTTGACTCCAAGCCGGAGCTCTGAAGTTTCGATATTATTTGCCACTGGGTCTCTTCAGACAGATTTGGCAAGGTCTTGCAGATGATCTCTTTGATTTCTTCACTCATGTTTGCCATCATTCTGGACTAGAGGGAAAGAATGGTGAAGAATTATCAGTGGTGTGCCATGGACAGTGTACTCAGGCAAGGGATAGTAATCTAGCAGATTCTCCTGATTAATACAACAGTAGCTTCTCTGCATCAGTGTGAGGCTGTAAACACCCATGTCTGGAATACGCAGGGCATGATACTTTTCAGCAATAAAATATACTGCTGAATCCTTATGAATGAGAACCACTTTGATTTTTCCAGTAACAAGCCCCTCGTCATCATCATCAATCACAATAAGCATGTTCTTTCTGTATTTTGTCCCCTTCACAGTCACTTCATTGGCTATCAGAGTATTTGTGGACTCAAAATTGTGATGTGCAACTGCTTCTCTGATTACATCATTGTAGTCATCTGAGAAAAACTGTGTGCCCCTCTCCACTGAAACCCCTGGAGGGAAGAAGGAACCAGCACTCAGAAAGGCCTGCAGAAGCTGATGTCTCTCTGCAAGAGTAGAACATGGATTCTTAAAGTTGCGCAATTTTCTCAAACACTGCTTAAAATATGTGTGTTTGCTCTCGAATCTTAAAGTCCATAGGCGAATAAGTGGCCCAAACTGGATAATGAGCTCAGGATAATGACTGACATAATGATGTTTGGGCTTCAGTGGGTTGTCAGGAAAGATTTGCATTCGGCATTGCAAATATTCATCAATCAGAACTCTTAGGTAGGCTATCTGGCCATTTGAAATTGCAGGTGCACAACTGAGGTCCACAACTTCTCTAAGTTGCAAAACCAACTGCCATACTTTGTTGTCACCTGGATTTTTTACTTTGTCTCCGATCAAAACGGGCAACATCCTCAGCAAACACCAATTCTGCACAGCATGACCCCCAAGTTTTCCACCCTCTGGATTAAACTCACACGGTTTGTCATTAGCATCCCTACCGAGATACTTGAACTGATTTATTCGTCGATTCAACTCAAGATAGCTAAACATTTTATCCACCTTAACAAGATGGTTAATGTACATTGCCAGATCAGAGGATACAATACCTTCAAAAAGATCGTGGCCAAGACATGGAGGCAATCCTGGCTGACATACATGGAAGTATTTGAGCGTATTAAACACAGAGTCAAATTTAACACCTCCACTAGATGTAGACTGTCCTTCACTGCTCTGAGCATGACCACTGTATGACTGCACTGTGCGTTTTGTGCCCTGGATAAGAGGATCTGCATGGAATGCTTCTCTGCTGATATCACAATATCTGCAGAAGTGTGAACTCCTGCTGAAGTTCTCCACAAAGCCTCCTATGTTATGTGAGCCAAGGTTGTCGCCTGCAATGGCAAACAACGTTCCCTTGTAGACCTTTCCATCAGACAGGGTAACACCATTGAGCTCAAGATCTTTAAGGTCATTGACGAGGGTGCCCATAACCAAGTCTTGACCAAAATACTTAAAATCGTGTTCTTTACAGAGAAGAACAAGTTGCATTTGATCAGTGCTGGATCTGTTGTGTGGCATTAAATCTGCAAGAGTTAGATACACTGCAAGTATCTTATGTTTTTTCTTTCCAGATCCCAGTGGGTTTACCACTTCAAATGCATCCTGATACAGGATCAAGCTCAGTGATGAGCTCTCCGTCTGGAAGAGCACATTCTCAGCCATATTTTTGCCATCCCACAAATCCTTAAGAATATCCTTAGAACCAATACTGGAGTGTACTTGCTTGTATTGTTCCTGCACTGATTGGCAATGGAATAGAGAATCAATTGTCAGTTTAATAGGAACATACTGGGCAAAACACTCTTTGCCTGCCTCATTCTTACCTAGACAGATCTGAACTGGCTCAACATAGTTGAAGCTGTTCTTGAAAACAGTTTTTCTTTTCTGATCAGTTTTCAGTGGCTGAGTGTTGCAGGTCCTAAAGAGATCCTCAGTTTTCATGACTTCAATCACATTGTTTGTGTCAGCTTCAGAAATCCCAAGTGTAATCAACTTCTCTTTTAGTTTGAAAAGCAAATGTGACTGGCTTATATCATGTATTTCCTGAAAATCTTCAATAATTGTTTGGATGACAGAGGATGGAAGCAAACACTTTGCTTGCAATTTCAAATAAAAAAGGGCTAAATTTTTAAAGAACTGTGATTCATCAGCAATTTCTGGGTAAATCTCTTGTTCATCACCTGCATCACTGGGAGGATCAATCTGCATATCAGACTGATCTTGTTCACTCTCATGGGAAACACAAGGATTTTCAACAGACTCAGCCAAATTTTCCTCAGCACCATTTTTATGTTTCCGACTCATGTGTGATGTGAATGTTGATAAAACTGTAAAGCTCTTGCTACAGTGTCTATAAGGACATGTGACTGTTTTCCCCTCTCTAATGTGTGTTTTCAAATGAGAGTAAAATGCGGTCAAAGTCTCACACCTTGCACTGCAGAAATCAACATGACATGTTAGTTCAACACCAGACAAAGTAGGCCTAACTACATGTTTGTTATGTCTGTAAGTGTGACACTTGAATGTTGAAAAGTTTTGAAAAGTCTGACTGCAATCTGGCAAAACACACTTAAAAGTTAAATTAGGTGTATTTTTATGAATTTTCATGTGCCTTACGTATGTCAATATTGTGGCACAGTTATGACAACAGATCTGACAGGGGAACATTTTGTTACTGCCCGATGGTAAGTTGCTTTTCATCAACAAACATGCATTAGTCTTTATTACGGCTGCTGGCTGCTTTTTAGTGACACCGTATCAGTCTTCACGCAGAAATGTTTACGTCAACCGAGATGTAATGTTAAGATTGTGAAAGAAAAGCCACAAATGATGCAAAACGGTTTGACAATACTCTAAAACAGTTGGGAGAAGTAGGCTGTTTGAGACACAGTGACAGATAACTTAACAAAATGCATTCACAAAGACTCCAGAAAGGCACTATTTTCACACCAATTTTCCGTTTAAACAGAAAAATACAAAGCCTTGATTCAAGTTTCTCTCTTTAACCGAACTAATTAGCTTAATTTTCTTGTTAACTCTTTGTAAAACACACTTCATTAAAAGCCGACACAAAGAAAATAAAATTCACCAGACCATCTCGGTTAGCCGATGTTCCAATAATCCTATGGTTTGGTTGAAATAAATCCTTAATCACCGGGCAAGATGTAATTATTCCAGTAGCCTAATACTATTTTCCTGCTGCCTCCATCTGCCGATTGGCCTCATACCGGTTAACAAGTGTTGTTCCTCGGATACAGACGTTCGGCTAATGTTACCAAAATTAAACAAAAATACACCCAAAAGTTATATTGTTTCGGCTATTCAAATCTAAGCCTCACTGATAAATGACATGTTCAAATGTTAATAAGATTTTAATTACCGTTTATTTGTAGATGCAAGACCCGATGGATGTTGATGAAGAACACTCGATGTGTAGCACATGTCATCTAAATGTTGCGTCCTCTTCTGGAAAATCTCCTATCCAAATGATGGTTCCTGAAGTCCCTCCAGGATTTGATGGCAAATTATTTTTGTATTTTATAAAGAAAATTGACCAAAAGCACTAGCCTCAATTTAAAAGACTAACGTTGTATCAAACTTCTGACCATGCTCCAAATTCCCAAGTCAACACTCAGTTTCCAAAAAATACTGTAGTATCCTGTAATTTAAAACATCAGCATACTGTTTAGGGCCTCTTTCATGTTGCTCCAAGTTAAGCAGCCCACAATGCATTGCTAATTACAGTACTAAACTGTTTAACATGAAAACAGTATTTTAGTGTTGAAAATTGGCTGTAAATTTACAGCAATTGCTTACAGTGTATATATATATACATACACATACACACACCTATACATACATACATACACACACACACACACACACACACACACACATATACCGTCAACACTGCACTAGCTCAGAGAGGCTATCGTTACGTTAGGTGCTGGTGGTCTTGCCGTGGGATTAACTGTACTAATAAAACCGTTGAAACACTGCGGCCACGCTGCTGTGAAAGCTCCCCGAACCGTCATTTATCAGTCTGGCTGTTACCCCTCTCAGTGGCAGCTCCTCCACCCATATCTTTATAACGGAGCTAACTGCTAACCGGAGCTAACCGCTAATCAGAGCTAGCTCGTTGCCAACCGAGCCTTCAGTTCTGCGTGCCTGTATCCATTAACTGCATGTATAGACTCGAGCCCGAGCAAAACCCTTCATTTTATTAAAATGGCTGTAAAAGTTTTAAACTTCGAGTCAGAATTGTTTGAATGACAGAGATCAGCTCAAGGTACAGTGTAGCGTTAGCGTGCTAAGTTGATGCATTCTCTGCGTAGTGCAGACTGATTTGCTCTCGCGAGTCATCAAATCGAGACCAAATCGCAGCCTTTGCGATTAGGAAATTGCGTTTTAACATATCGCGATATTATCGCAAATGCAATTAATTGTTCAGCCCTAGTGCACATTGTTGACATATACTTATAATAAAGCAATGAACGGCGCGGGGATATATAAACTTGGTTACAGTTATCGGTTACAGTGCAGCCGCCCTCAACAGACGTTCTAACGTAAAGTGAACGCACCCTCAACGGGGCAGGGATCATTTCATTGGTCAACACTACAGCTGGCATTCTATTGGTTGTTGACTTTTGGCAGGGTTATAACACAAAAAAATCCAAGCGCGCAGGAGAGATCCGAGAGCAGAAAATTTGCAAGCGAGCAGAATCAGCCTGAGTGCGAGGAGAAGGTTCAAAGCTGAGAGCAGGGAATCTGTCCAAACAACAACATATCTGAGTCTAAGCAGAAAGTTTGAGCACAAGCAGAGCAAATCTAAGCACGAGCAGTGACTATTTGAGTGTGAGAGCAAGGTTTTGAGCGCGAGCAGTGACTATTTGAGTGTGAGAGCAAGAAATCTGAACGTAATATCAGTGAGAAATGCTCTCAAATTGAAATAATGCGCTCTTGACTAATGGCAGTAATATAACTCCATAGGTGTAGTCTATCCACACGTTAGAGTCACACGACAGTTTCCTTCAATAGGTTATCCGTGGCACAATCCACTCGCCATTGTTGAAGGTGTTCCTGGAGCATGTGATCCGTGATGCCGTCACCTAACACCAAGCCTGTAAGAGGAAGACGGTAACCACCATGGATGTGGTGTACGCCTTGAAGAGGCAGGGCCTCACCCTGTATGGCTTTGGAGGTTAAACCTGATCCTGAATCACAAATAAAAGGCTCTTTTAACAGATCAGTCACTCCTGATGCATTCATGCAATACACTGTGATGCCTTTCGGCATGAAGAATGCGCCTGCCACCTTTCGGTGCCTAATGCAGCGTGTATTAGGAAATGTCCCTAACTGCAGTGTGTACCTTCACGACGTGGTAGTCTTCTCCAGTGAGTGGGAGAGTCACATGTCCAGTCCAGTATAGAATAAAGAAACTAAAAAGAGGCTGGTCGACCTGGTTGGTCAGAATAAGTGACGTGGTGGAAAGGATATGGTGGAAATAATAATAATAGTGATGTACAGATTGGAGGAGAGGTTTCCTCTTATGGGAGGGGGTGTTACGTGCTGTGTTTTGGTGTTTTGTGTGTTTTCCTTTTGTTTGCCACTCTCTCCAGGTGTGCGACAACCTATATTATAACAGAGCCACACACTTAATCTAAAGAGAGACTACCCGTTCTGAGTAACAGGCTTTATTACTTATTACTAAGATGCAAAAAAAAGAAAAAGAAACAAACCTAGAGCAGAAATGGATAAAGAAAGGGGTCTTTTGAATGGCAAGTTCAGTTTCAAAGCCCTTTCAGATGGTTCACTCGACAAGACTAAAGTGATTTGCATGTACTGGCGATGTGAATTGAGTTACCACCTGATTACAGTACGTCGAGTCTCAAATACCACTTGAGCATTACAAACTTGAAAAATCTCCATTTTAAAGTACATTTATAACAAACAAAAAATATGCGCTTAATCCCGAGTTAACTATGGAAAATCATGGCATTAATCGCGATGAAATATTTTATTTGACCTCGACAACCCAACTGCATTTTACCGCAAACATGCGACTAGTTAACTTTCTAAAGCAGGCGCAATCGCTTGTTTGCTAAGGGTCGGGTCGGGACTCCAGCATTAACACACTGACAACATTGTATTCAGAATATAAAATATTTTTTATAGGATTTAGCAATCATGCACGCACCTCTCCCTGTGACCGGTGCATATTGACCAGCACGGCAGCTCCTCCAACTTTTAGAAACACCAGCTAGCAGGGCGGTTTTTAGCTTTTTGAGGGCCTGAAGGACAGCACTATTGTTGCCAACTTGGTCTTTGTTTGTGGTGTGACTGATTCCCCTCTAGTCTCTAATCTTTTCAGATGGATTTACAAACAAAACGGTTGATGATTGATGTTATTTATGTCAAAACGCAGCAATACATAAGACATTACAATCTAGAGTGTTTGTGTGACTTTATACATTAGAAGTGAAATATATGAATGCATATTAATCGTGATAATCGTGAAACCGTGATTGTTCTTCAGACTATAATCGTACCAACAAAATCTATAATTGTTGAATCCCTAGCTGAGAGGTCTATGCGCAGTGGCCCATAGCAGCGGCTCGTTCTTTGGCTCAATGTCTTCAACAGACATGCCCCCAGCGTTTTAGAGCAGAGAATACTGCTTATCTTTTCACAATTTTGAAACCTACATTTATATACTTACTATATACTTTTTTTATCATTCACATTTGGCTGGGTGGTTAATAACACATTTATTGTGGTGTGGCAGACTCTTTTGCTTTACTTTGACTTTTGACTTTTTTTTTTATTCTCTTTGCCTATTGAACTGCCACATATTCTTCATTCAAGGACAATTTAGGTTAACTATTTGTGGTGGTGAAAAAGTGTTTCTGGTTCCGATGTTGGAAAATTACAGATCTCACTGTCAACTCTGCTGTGCTTTTTTCATATTTGAAAAAGACAAGTGAAAGTAATACTTCTATGACATATATGGAAACTGCAAAGATACTGCATATCTTGCTTGTGTTACATACAGTAAGCCACATTGCCTCAAAAGGGAATACATCTGCAGACCCGGGCTCAGCAGGCTATTTTCTATTTCCACAGTCTGCTCTGTCAACATGACTGATATGTTAATCAGAGTATTATTTATGGTTAAATGTGGAAATCAATGATTAATGCATCTTCTCTAGAATGTGATGCAAATATGTCATCTGCAGTCTTGTTTTATTGAATCACCACATAAAAAGTTATGTTGAGCCATATTGGATACTATTAGTAATCACTGTTTATGATGACTGTGATTAGTTGTCTTGTTTGCCAATTGGAAATTATACATTTTTAATTTGTTGTGAATTACATGGTACAGTAAAATATTGTCTTTTAAATATATTTTGTGTTGTGGAGTGCAAAAAATATTGCTTAAAGGAAAATGTGTCAGAATTTGCTTTATATATAAAATCTGAAAGACTCGTACAGTACTTTAGATTGAATTCCTACTGCAAAGGTGAGAAAGCTTACTGGTTATTCTATTCAAAAAGCAGCTGCAACTTCTTTTCCCACAATCAAGAAATGCATTAGCCTGTTTGAGCTAGTTTATCATTGCCACTCTGGTCTCCAGTGTATCTGAAAAAAACTTTACGAAGTCAGCAAAGTGTATCGTGGTGGCCTGGAACCTTTGTTGCAAGCCATTTTATTTCTCCTCATAGCCCTAATGTCCCTAACCATAAACCATTCACATTTATTGAAATAATTACCCAAAGACACAAATATTGTGATACCAAAAAGGTCCAAGTGACAATATTCAATCAAAACACACTGTAAGTGGAAAAAAAACCTGGACCCTTAAACCAGAGTAGCCAACAATGAAAAGCTCACATACTCCACCCACTTTAACCACCTCCTCATCACAATATGAGTATTTATAGCATAGTATAGCAAAGTATTACTACTGTAGATGAATACTGTTCTGAACACAGCTCTCTTTCTTAAACATCTCAGGATACAATCTCCTCTTCCTGTTTCCTCTTTATATTTCCATCCTCGCTATGCTTAATGTGCAATTATTTTGAACTATAGTGAAACAAAACTAAACCTTTCTCAAAGCTGGTTTTTATTTATTTGTTTTTTCATTGTTATTTAAAAAAACATTTGGGGACCCACCAAATCAAGGACAATAGCAAAGGGCTTATTTTTGACATGACATTGCTGTTATGGTTTTGTTAGTCTTGCATTGCCAGACCTGTCTCCACACTGTAAGTAAAGTGGGCTGTCTGGCTACACCACACATACATTCTGGGGTAAGAGAAAAGAATGCTCTCGGTTGTTTGCATTTCTTTAAACCAATCACAATCGTCTTGGGCGGCGCTACGCTCCAGACGCAATTAAGCTGGCTCTGCAAATATTCTCAGGAAGGAAGTTTTGCACCCCGCAAAAGAAAACTCCAATCCATACAATATTAAATTAAGTTAACTGTTTACACAATTAAGTAACGTGAGCTATTTAAATTAGCTGGATACATGGTTAAACGTACCAGTGTATCGCCATGTGTACGTTGTCTACAGCAATCCTGCCACAATCTTACTTGAATTTTTCTCCGTAAACATATTCTTTGTAAATCTTTACAGTCATTCATCGAAGGAAACAAGCAGGCCTGCCTGATTGCACCATCCAAATTTTCTTTAAAACTTGCCATTTTCCGCATGTAGTTTGCTAGCTCGAACTTTGTTGTTGTTTCCCAAAGGAAAAGGATATAGAGAACGCCAACACAGAGAGCGGAAGCAGAGGGACATCTTTGCCGAATTTCAAGCAATTATCCTGGAAATGTACTTCTGCTGATCCAGACTTGCTAAAACCCATCACAGAGAGCTTCACAGTCAGCTCTTACATAATTCATTATCTATGATGCTCTAAATCAGCACCACTATATTTTGAAAGCTGTCACGTCTGGGTCAAGGTGAAGAACCAGCACCGGGAGACATGACAGGTCTGTCCACGTGGCATACATGTCTGCCACTGCCACATTTTTAATAGTTTATGACGCATATCAGACATATAGTCTGCCTACTGCAAGGCTTGCAGAACAAAACTGTTGACTCTGGTCTTATCATCCACTTCTTATTCCCTCTTTTTTCTTCCACTCCACCAAGATATTACAACGTGACAGGAGTCGAAGACCTCTGGTCAGCTGCACTATTACTCAAAGTACAACTGTCAACGTTCATATGCAGTATTTTCTCTTCCTCCCATTCCTTTCTCTTTAATCTTCTGAGCAGCAATTATATAATTGAGATTGACCTCTGTTACTGCCAACATGTTTCTTCTCCATGTTGATTACCCTTTAGTATATCAAACATTAGTGACATGAAAACACACGCACCACTAGATATGATATCACTCAGGGAATAGCTGTGAGCTGTAAAATCACTATATCCATATCACCAATGACAAAATCAAGAAATGACCACTGGTGCATCAATGAAAACAATTATACACCAACCAAGTTCATACAGCTTTTGGTACCTAGATCGCCATTGATCTTGATCTTATCTGCGAGGCATATTGGACAGTGAGTGTAGTGTTACATTTCAACATATTACAGTTTCCTTTGTAATGTTTCCTTAGTGATGGCAGCAGTAGGATGTAACAAAAAGCTTACTCCTTTGTAATTTATTTGTCTAGCTAGAGAAGAATTGTCCATGCAGACTCTTTTGGACAAATACCTGTAAGTGCTAACCAGTGTTGCCACAGTTACTTTGAAAAAGTAACTTAGTCACTTTACAGATTACTTGATTTTAAAAGTAACAAAGTTAGATTACAAGTTACTTTATTAGTTACATGCAGCAGCTGCCGACAACACCCCTACAGCCTCAACATAAAAATGACAACCGGTTTACTGTGAGGCAGCTCGGCATTACCAGTAGTAGGATCTGGTTTATTATGGCACAAAAGAGAATGAGTCAGCCGTTTTTAAGGGCAGCATTTCCTCTACAACATACTGCCCGACCAACTTCTTCAACTCTCCCCCACTTACTGGTTTTGCACCGAAGTCCAGCTTTTGTTGTTTGGGTGGTGGGGGACCTCCTCTCTGCTTCGCACCACCTGCTGGAACTTGCTCTGTAAGTTTGACTCCAGTGCTGCGACTCCAAATGGTTCTTCAAATTTGACGTAGTTTGTGTAGCTAGATAGCACTTTGTCGCCACCAGCACAGAGTGTACAACGAACCTTAATACTGCCGTCTTTAAATGACAGAAACTCTAAATAGTGACTGTATTTCCAGCTAGAAAACGTGCATATCTCTCCTCCCTCCATTGTTGTTTACGTTTGTGTCGCTGCGTGGTACACGTGAACTCTCCACATGCTGAAAACGTGACTTGTCGCATACGTGACTTCACTCCCCGAGACGCAAGAAGAAAGCAAATATATATATTTTTACTAAGGAAAATGACAAATAGTAACGCACAGTGACTTGGAAATACTGGTTACTTGTTTGGAAATAGTAACGCGTTAGATTACTCGTTACTGAAAAAAGTGGTCAGATTAGAGTAACGCGTTGCTAGTAACACGTTACGTGGCATCACTGGTGCTAACCAGTCAAGTCAGTGGTTTGCTAAGATAAGGTATTACCTAATTAATGATTTATCTAACAATTTTCCCATGCAGTCTATCTCCATGAGTACTGGCAGTGTATTGCTGTAATAACTCCCCACTATTGCAGAGGAATGCAGAACAAGAAGAATAACATTACACAATGTTACACACTCACTTGTTTTTCTACATGACTTGAAGGAGCGATGGACATTCTGCATGACATCCGTTGTCAATCCTGGATCTGTAATATCCAGTGAACAGCAGCCAATTAGCACTATAGTGGTAACTCTTTGCTGATATGAGTCTTCTTGTATTCAGTGCTTTTGACTTGAAGGACAGCTTCACCATTCCACATCAAAGCATGTGATGGCTTTCGTTTTGATTAACTAAAAGGTTCAGTTTGTGTCGTATACAGTATGTTGTTCTTGTCTAAAGGCAAGAGTGCTTATATCTGTTCCAAATGTCCAAAACTTTGAGGCAGGGCAAAAAGCCTGCCAATATAATTTCTTCTTGGCTGATTTATACCGCCTCCCCCGGTCCCAGTCTCCCCAATTCCTTGCATGCAATTCTTGACAATTTGCATGTCTTTGTACTATTAATGCAGTGAATTGTAAAAATGCCAGTAAAGGCAGATACTTTTGGACAGTCTTTCCTCAAAGGCATTCATGGTGTTGCACTCGGTCGTACACCCAAAAGTGACCGAAGGAAGTTGTGTAAAGACTGAAGAAAGGGTTGTCAAGAGAGAAGTTAAAACCCTTTGTTTCTCTTGCCAATCACTATCACTGGCCAATGACTGTGCAAATTAAAAACCTTCAACATTCTGCTGGAGCTCCTCCTCCCTTAAACTGCCACAGTTGAGGAAAACCTTTCATTTTCTACTTTTCTCATAAATATTTAAAATTCAAGGCTTAAGTCTATTGTATCCATAGTTCTGATGATAGAACTAGTTGTGACCTCAGTCTTTCTCTCCACTGAATGACCAAGAACGCACATTGAACTCAGTTTAAATAGCTTCAGTTCTGTGAAGTGATAGCTTGTCCAACAACCCTGCGCCTTTTACAGGAAGAATCTTCATAGGCCTAGTAGTTCCCATCCAGGATGCTATATGTGGACTTGGTCTGATCGTTATGCAGCTGACATGTTCTGTCATGGTTAGCTTCCCATCCTACATTTCCTGGGCCCACGCATGACCACATCAGTAATGGTTTCACAAATATACAGCTCCATATCTTTAGGATTAACGGTACATCCCCTGGTTTGTAATTGATAGCATTACAACCAGATACCTTGGATGTTAAACACTGGGCATTCAATAGGGAGATACCGCTTGTGTTGTCCCCAAGTGATGGGGTCATATATTTTCATCCTCTTCTCTTCTTTTCTGCTTTGCACAGCCAACTTGTCGTCACCCTTGTCAGTGATTTACTGACTCTACACACATTTGCTCAGTGACATTAATTCTGAAAAGTGACAAGCAACAAATCAAGCTTCTTTTCTGGTGTATCTCAGGAAATCTCATTGAATGTGTGCTAACTTGATTAATATGCATATTAGCATATGATGGCCTCAAAGCAACTCTTTGAAAATCCAAGTACAGCTTTGAATAGTAGAACATCAACATTTCCTCCTTTCTGCGTTTCCAAATGAAATGTAACTGTGGCAACACACAGGATGATATTTTAGACCTGGAAGGGAGTGCTCTGCTACCTGTGGACGATGATGATAATTCCAATTTAAGTTGGTTCAAATGTTTGCTTCTAATATTGCAGAGTAAAGTGATTATGGAGGTAATTAAGGTGATTGCATCATTGTCCTTAATTGAGTGGATTACTTTACTGATTACAATTTTAAACAGGAAAATCGATTACATTTTACCTATTCCGTTTTTCTTTTACAAAAGGACACTTATCCTATTTTAAAAGGTGACTGTGACAGTGCCCAGGATGTTTTTCTGCAATATGGCCACTGCAGCACCATGATAAAAAGATCACTTGGATGTAAAGTGATGCTTATACAGTTGGCAAGAGTGTCATGTTGCTAGCCTACTTCTGGTGAATCCTCACATCATAAGATTAGTGATCTGATTTCATGCTTTTATCCTCTCCTTGCCTCCCTTTTTCTGGCTTTTTCTTTCCTCTCTAGCAAATGCTAAATTATGTATTGTGATTTTGCTTGTTGAGGCAGAGCTCAGTGCTTGGGCAGACGATGGGACTAATATAGTTATGACATAGATTTTAATTAATTTCTCTATAGTGGGAGTTGAAGTACTATCTTCTATGTGCATGTGCATTATTTTACTTTCCTGCTTGTCACAACTTTCTCACAACTATCACAACAATCTGAAATATATTGAATTAAAAATCGGATGCTCAGACGCGCCATGGGCTCTGACCTAGAAGAGCGTAGCATTTGACACGTACAGTATGTGGAGTGTGTCTCGTCTCATGACTGTACCAGTGAGTGACCTCACCACAGTTTTGATGCATTACTCCATAATTCAGCTCCTCACTTACATTTTATATATACAGATTGATGCAATAGTTTGACTTTGACTGAACACTGAAATCCTTTTTGCAGCTGTCATAATGCATTGTATCTCAAAATAGAGATCAGTCACTGTTGGCAAACATTGTGATTAAACCAACCTTTTACGTCTTCATCTTACATAACCACCGCATTTAGCTGCCATGTTTAGCTTTGTGACAAGAACTCTTTTGGTCAACCATTTTGGGAATGAAAATCTCTGTAATTTGTTAAATCATTGTATAAACCAAGCCAAGCAGTGTAGTGAGGATGTAGTAAAACGGTTCTACCAGAGTTCTTTGGTAGTTTTATTCTTTTGGAGTAGCATTTGAGCCAGAGCAGTTGGAGAGAAATGTGTGACGGCATAGTTGTCTTTGTTTTAACGCACAGTTGAGCAATAAAAACCAACATGCATGCATCGTAAACCTAATCCTGAATGACAAAATGTCTGAAGAGCTGGTGTTTGCTTCAAGGACACTGGGTGATCAAAGACTTTTTTTATGCTATGAACTTAAGCTAACATTGTCATACCTCTGCTCTGACTCACTGAAACAGGTCTGGAATAATTTGGCATAAAGCTGCAGGAGCAGTGAAGCATGTGTGTACAGTTAGAAAACAGTTTGGATAAGACATTGATCATACAGTACAGTTTTCTGACCATTTTCTTATCAGAACTGTGTTCTTACTTTTGTGGTATTCAGTTATTAAGCTGTCCATCCACCCATTATTAACACAAGGGGAGATACATCTAATAAAACTGATTTCAGTTCTTGTAATAACATGTTGGCCATGTTTGATTTAATCAAGCTTTCCCCAAGCCTGCTGTTACACAGTTTACATATCTGTTATGATCGGCATCAGATTTTCAAACTGGTTAAATGTAAAGCCTTTGTTGACTGTGTCTGGAATAGAAAAAACAGCTTCAAAAATAACTCTTCATTACATGCTTGGTTAGGTTGCATAAAGGAATACACAGCAGCCATCTTGCATGATGATCCTGTATGTGAAAGGCATTGTACAAATGCACAGCCTGTCCTTTGTGAGTGTGCAACTTTAATCACAAATGATTAGCATTTTGCCAACAGCTCAGGGGGTCATGAGTGTCAAGTTAAACTCATCCATCCGGGGCTTTTATGAGTAGGACGTTAGGCGGGCCAGGAAATGGTCTCTGAGACAACACTATCTCCACTCTAACCACCATCTCTTTCCCTTTGGTGGAAGATTGAGGGACCCGACAGGAGACTGAACAGATGTAAAAACTAATTTGTTCCTGTACCCAATATGATTTTTAATGCCAGGAAGTAATACTCGTGGGTGCTGGCCGTGTGCAGTAAGTTGCCACTGTACTCTTTAAATGCAAAAGCTTTTATAGACATACTGTACACTTGGTTGCTGTTGTCTCTCAATTTTCAGTTCAATTCAAAGGGGCTTTATTGGCATAGGAGTTTCAATAACAATGTTGTCAAAGCATCAACATACAATTTGACAGAACACAATAAACATTAAATGTTACATGAATATTTACACAATATTATGACAAATGTATATTAACTATATAAATCAATTGACATAGCAATATGAAAACAAAAGTTATTAAGCAATATGAAGGAAAAAAACTCTTGATCCATCTTTTATAAAATGAATGATGAAATGCATTTCGGTGTATCTGGGTTTTCTTCCACTGTCACACGTGATGAGTTGGCAAAAAATGACTAAGCAACATACTAATTGTGTGTGTGTGTTTGCGTGTGTGTGTTGTCTTTCAGTGTTGTGGTGACTTGGTCAGAATTATAACAACCTACAAATCAATGACCAACAATAAAAACAGAGAGCAAGACACGAACGAGAGATTTCTGAAAGGGCTCTTATGGCTGCCAAATCTGCGAATGACATGGAAAATCCTCCTTTTTCTAAACATTTTCTAGCCTACTGTTATCTTGTGTTTTTGTGTCTGCATACGTGTGTGTGTCTGTGTGTGTGTGTGTTAGTCCACCTTTGTTAGTTCGTTCTGCAGGTTATTGCTGGGTTGCATCTTCCCTTAACAGAATGGCAGTTATTTTCCCTAATGTCTTTTTTCATCAAGGAGGGAAATGTCGGGCATTTAGCCAGCACTTTACTATGTGTCTCAACCCATTAACTAGCAGCTTAGATGTAACATCGCACCTCAATTACTAGGTGTCTCAACCTATTGCCTGGCAACATTACATATTAGACAGCTTAGCTCACTTATATGTGTCTGAATTTATTACCAGTCTCTTATTATATAGAGGATCATTTGGTATCTGCTTGCCTTGTAAGGTATTTGCTTCAAGAGGTAGCATTTAGCTAATGAAGGAAGAGAGAGTCTGAACTAGAAGACAAGCAGGGCAATCATTCTGACTTTATCGAGCTAACTTACTATGTCTTTGAGTTCTAATCACTGAGGACTATAAATACAAGTGCTTAAAATGGAAGTACAAATCTGTCTTTGTGACTCACCACGTATCACTATTTAGCTATTGTTTAGTTAAATTCAACATAGCCTATTATTAAATTATCAGATGTTTAATTATTAATGTTTAAATTAATAAAGTAGTATTGTAACTTTCCCTGATAAAGGTACACTCAATTGCCAATTTGTAAGGTACACTTAACTCAAGCTTTTTGAGAAAAGACATATTACTCTGTTGGACTTGTTGCAACACTCGCAAATGGTACAGTGGTGTTTCCCTAACGAAAAAATCTTTGGCTAAGTACATACGTACACTGGCTGCAGACAGACATTTTGGCCTGTCATCAAGTTACTTACGGAATCAACTTGGGCTGTACCGAATGTTTTTTTTTTTTTTTTTTTAACATTCAAAGATTCTATTGATGTTTTCTTTGGCTTTGAATGTCTATTATTATTACTCCAACTCTGAGCGAACTCCCGGGGAACTCTGCTCCTCACCAAGGGGCTTCTCAGGTGCTGCAAGCAAATGACTCCGCCCAAGTAGCAGTGCTTTGCCTTCTGAGAATAGTTCCCAGTATGTATACGGTTAGAAGATGGCTGTGATGTGACCTTGTTATTTGTACACACTGTGACTATACAAATCACAACATGTAAATAGGAAAAAGTTGGCGTTATTTTGGCAGCAGTAGGCTAGATGGAGCCGGTTACCTCCAGGATCTGTGCTAAGCTAGGCTAGCGGTGGGTGCGTCAGACAGCGTTACGACACGCATGAGATGAGAAGGGTATGTATGGACTTATCTAACTCTGGGGGATACTGCGAATAAGCTAAAGATAAATAAGCTTGAAAAATTAATTTTAAATAAAATTTAAAAATAAATTACAGCTGCTTTTTTCATAAAATAAATTATGTTACAATGACAATTATCTCTAATACAACCACTTATACAGCAAAAATACCTATGCAATAAAAAAAAATGTGTGTCTGGTCTTCTCTTAATCAGGAGTGACCTGAGGATTATCAACAAATGTATATATCTTAACTATCCACCTTATTTGAAACAATACTTAACACCTTACCAAACAATTTATGGTATAAGACACACTGAATTTTTATCCTTTAATGTGCCTCGCATTTTCAAAGAAAGTGGCAGGCGTTCATTTAAATTTAAAGCTCCCTTCGATTGGAATAGCTTGTCTGGGTCACTAAGATTAATCACATCTTTGAGATCCTTCAAGACATCTTTGTTCATTTATTTGCAAACAAGCAATTGTTGTAAATGCTTTCCATAAAACTTAATTGCTTTATGGTGTAATTGTTTTTTGGTTATCGGATTTTTAGTTTTCTATTTTTTGTTCTCAACTACTATTCATACATTTTGTAATGATCATTCTGGTGATGTCTGGGCAGGGGTGTGGGGTGGGGGAGGTTAGTATGTGAGTGAATGTGTATGTTGTACTGTAATATCTTGTCCTTTGTACTGTCCCCTCCTATCGAGGACCCTCTCGAAAATGAGATAATACATCCCAAGAGGTATTCCTCGTTAAATAAATAAATAAAAATAAATAAACACTCACAGAGCTGACCAAGAAAATACAACATAGTCAACAGTTCAGCCACGTGATTCAGTGGCAGCAAACTGTATATAACACAAGATATGCTATGAGTTTGCCATTGTAATTTGTGTGCTTACATTAACAGTAACACTAAATGGTCCAGTTATATCATTTAATAATAAGTACATTTTAACACATTGTGACAGTGGCACATATGCATCCTGACACACACACACCACACACACCACACACACACACACACACACACACACACACACACACACAGTGATACGGTTTAGCTTCAGTCATGTCTTAAGCAAATGAGAAAGAGAAAATGGGGTGGATGAAGTCAAAGGCAACGTGGGGGGTTAGGCAAAGAGAAAGGCTCGAAGAGAGAGATGGAGAAGAAGAGTGAGTGTGAAGAGCAAACAGAGAGGGGTTGAATACAGCTTCCGGGCCCCAGAAGGCCGAGCTCTCAGACATTTTAATCAATAACCGCAGCTCTATCAAAGGACGGCTGATAGGCCAGAGACAGAGGAATTGTTCTGCACTCACTGCCTCACGCCTAAGGACGGTCTCAACACTCTGGGACAGGGTGAGGAGGAAGAGGGCGGCAGAGACAGATGGATAAGGAGAAGGACAAGGAATAAGAGAACAGATAGCCATGTAGAGGGAGGGAAAAAAGAACAGACAATAGAGACACAATTACAGAGACATAGACAGGTGCTTTTTGTAAAGATTTTCTGCTGTTGGCTATTTTCTGCCATTATGTTACAGACAGAACATAAGTGTGTATTCAAAATCTTTTATGTGACTTGACAGACTGCTGCAGCTCACGTCTGATTCAGAGAAGGAGAAAGAGCCATAAGAGAGTGGGTGTGTGCATGTGCCTGATTGTGTGATAACATAACAGTAGTAATGTCGAAATAAAGCGTATAAGAAATGATTTATAACATGACACTTTTCTAAATATATGTATTCTGGAAATTTAACCAACCTTCCTCGATAAGTTGGCTGGATTCCTGGGTTGTACACATGGGAGTTAGTGTTGAAAAAGTAATGTGGAAATTACTTTACAAATTACAACACTCATATTTTACCCCTAATTTGTTATATTTAAATATTTTTGCTGTAGAACTGTACAAGTGCATAATATAGTATGTATGTTTTTTTTAGTTCAGATAAGTAAAAGATGCTATTTCTTTTTTATTGTTGAAATTATTTTGATTACAACAAGACAGAACATTTGTGGCTAAATGAAATTCATAAATTTCATAAAAATTATTTCATTTTAGACATTTAAGTCATTATGACCAATGTAATGTATAGGTTGAATTTAAATGATGTTCTCTATTTTGGTAGATGCAATTTTATAAAGCAATATTATTTTTAATATTGATATTTTGTGATCAAAAGGAAAACAACTTAAAACAGACAATACAGACAAACAAAGAGATCCATTAGAGCCAGGAGGTCTCCAGAAGGGGTATAGTTAAACTAAAATAAAGCAAACCACAAGTATGTTATTGTCCATCTCTTTGAATTTATAACATATATTGTAATACATTCTATATAAATATAGTTGAGTTTTTGTTTGTACAGGAGATAAAATTAACAAGAGGGAAATGTCTATTTTTGGCCAACACAATAATTTAGGATGTTCATCACATTAATGCAAATTGCTTTAAGAAGGAATTTCTTTGCATCCAGGAGAAAGAATTATAGCGACCAATAACCCTTTTGATGTAGCCTAAATTATGGATGATGTGAATATTGTTTTAAGGCTTTAGACTTCAAAGAATTTGAACTTATCCTTTAAATCCAGTAGTGCCAACATTGCCTGAAATGGTCTAATGCAACCAGAGATATCATATTAGACACAGCTACCTGGAAATGGTACAGCAAAATGGTTGACAAATTTTCATCTTCTCAAGGTATACTGTATGTTGTGGTATCACCCACCCCCATCTGACCAGTTTTGTTTTGTGAAATTTTGTGATGATGCCTGAAACCGGAGGCAGAAATTCAGCACGAAGGGAAGAGGACAATCATTGATGTTTTAAAGATGGGACTCATGACCTTCACCACCTTTTCTTCTCCTCTTCCTACCATGTTTGTTACCTGTTTGTCTTTTTTTTTGCAAAAAAATACTAACTGAAAAAGAAATGATGTACCCTGACAGAAAATAATTTGGTTAAAACCAGAGTCAGAGCTACGGATAGATTTCTGGAGGGACACATACAGGCTCAGTAACTCTCCAAGGATTCAGAATGTGGCGTGTTGTTCAAAAACCATGTGCAATTGTAACGCTCCAAGCACTAAAAATGCTTTCCATTTAAACTCTCAGCCCACTGTGCCTGTTTCTCAGTATCTGTGTGTGTGAAACTGAAACCATCTCTGTGAGTCTCAGAAGAATATCCAAGTGTGGAAGTGTAACAATCGAGTTGTTAAAATGCACACAGCTCATCTGGAGATGTGTGTGTGTTCATGTGTTATGAGCAGTGATTTTTGCACAGCTCTGCACCATGCTGTTTGAATGCCAGCAAACACTGCGGTGAGTGTGTACACATGCGTGTACATTTACAGTTTCATTTGAGGTACATGTGTGTGTCTGTGTTGTGTGTAAATTCATAACTTACTTTGTCCCGGTTCTTTGATAAATTTAGAAAAATACTAGAATAATCCCAGCTCAACTGATATTACAAACAACTAATGCAAGTATTTCATTTTCAGCAATGTTACATCTTATTTTTTAAATACCCCTCATTTGAATTTTGTAACCCTTTTTTTAAATGAATCCAATCAGGGAGTAATTGTATATCATTTACCTGAAGTACCACACATTTCTGCCTCAAATAATACATTTTGACAAATATTTGACAGTTGTATTTGCTTATATTCTTGACATCATAGATTTAGTAATAAAAACTTTGAACTTGCTGACATAAAATATGTAAAATATGACTCAAAATACACGTCTGCTTCATTCCTGTCATATCCTATCACAAGTACATGCCTCTCAGCATAGTGCATCCCTCCGCTACCACCGTGCAATTGTCAATGTGTTTGTTCCACACGTCAGAATCTCACTAAAAGCTAATTATTTCCTCCATGCTCCATTGCCAGCAAGCTTCACATCAGGAGAAGCACACATTCATCAGTGTGTCTTAAATTCTAGCCCCTTTTTAAACATTTTGGCTGATTATCACACCACCATGGGGCCAATCAGCACTGTATTTACAGTGTCCCTCAATGCTGACCTTCTACCACTGGCAGGGGCTGTCATAAAGAGTAATAAAGAGATCTGAAAGTGACTTTTGACTTCTACAGTCACACGTCTTTTACTTTTGTGCCAGCAATATGGTTGTAATATGCAGTGTTAGTGTTAGTTAGATCACTTATTTTGTAACCAACTAAACATAACACTGCTGGTGAAAATATTGATCATGGGCTGATTTAATTAGATTTTAATAAAGACGTACCAATATTTTGGTTTGACAGTTATTTACTTAACATTTGAGTAAAACCTCAAGGCATATTTTAGCTCACTAAACAGCACACCACCAGAAGATTCAACGCAACGGCTCACGATTGAAAAAGGCAGAAATCCACAGTGAAGTTAACAGTATACTGTACTAGATCTGGCCTTTCTGGATATTTCCAATCACAGATATCTGTTAAAGATTTCTTCCTATGCCATTAGCACTACAAAGTTACCTTCTTAATTTGTTCAAACTGACAGCATAAACCCGCCTCTTCATAGATAATGGCAAATATGACAAAGTCTGAATAGCAAGCATATCAATGGACAAGCAAAATGAAATAGAATTCACATAGTCACATGCAGATTTGCTTTTTATCCCACCAGTATGAGTGTATGTAAGACTTGTTATTTGACTCAAATACCAGTATCTATTCACCTGTAAATGTAGTGAATACTTTATTCTGTCCTAATATGCATATTTAGCCAGATCCCTGATTTTAGTCAATGGTGATACACATTGTCTAAATATTGTCACTGACACTGAGAATAATGAAATACACTATAAAAATAGTATAGCATACTGCTTTTTTAATCCTGTGATTCATTATCCATGCAGGTAGGATGCTAACTTTCAAATGGCATCTACTGTATATATCTGGGCAATTCAGTGGGGGTTGATAGATCATCGTAAGGGAGAGAGGGAAATAGAGAGAAAAAGAATGTAAAAGACAGAAAGGTGGTGGAAAGAGGACATATAAGAGACAGACAGAAAGAGAGGGGGAATGGGGAAGAGCAGGCAAGGCAGATAAAAACAGAGACTTATAGATGCACAAACTGACAGCCTCTTGACATGAAAGAAGAAGAGAGAGAATAAAAGAGAATATTAAAAGAACTGTAAGCATGCACTTATACACACACACACACACACAGTGCAGTCAGTGTGTGTATATGTAGTGCCTGCTCTGTGTTCTTGTGTTTATTAGATGTGATTCTCAAGCTGGAATAAAAAGGGAAAAGCGTGACAAAAAATGCTCAACAGCCTCCAAGATCAAAGTGCAAAATCTGGCACAGTGTCATGTGTGTTTTAAGACAGATAGAGAAGGGGGGGGGGGAGGAAGAGAGAAAAGATGGACGGATTGCAGGATAGAGGGAGACAGGGAGGGGAAAAAATAGGGGAAGGAGAAATTTGGAGAGGGGAAAAGGTAAGTGGTGGTGAAAGAGAGACTTTTCTTGTTGTGCGCCTGATTTTTTTTTCTACACTTATTTAGTGTAAAGCCTTGATAGCATCTACTGAGACACACACACACACACACACACACACGTGTGACAGCAGACCCAGCTTTACCGCTCACTAACAAATAGCCCAAAGCAAAAAACACAAAAGCACAAGGTTTTATTCACATACATATGAATGCTTGTTTTCATGAGTGGAGACAGACATTTTGAAGGCCATTATATGTGCCATAAGTACAGCATGTATGTTGCTTTGCAAAGGAATAATTTTACTATAGGTTGAAAATGGGTAGAAGACTCAAATCTGTGGAGCAGAGTGGAGAAAGAGGGAGAGATGAGCAGACAAGTCGAAACTATTCTTAGCCTGCTGCTGTTAACTGTCTTGGCATCCTCAGACGCACACACATAAGCGTTAACACACTGAGGGGAGAACATACTGTGCATCCGTCATCCATAAAGACTGCAAAAGAAGGCGATGTGTGTGTAAGATGTAGCGGCTTCTAAAGTGGAAGACTAAAGAGGCAAAGACCAGAAAAAATGGGGATAGAGGACAAGAGGAGAGAAAAGGAGGATAACCGATGTTCTTGTCCTTGTATTAGCTCTAATTCCCCCTAATGTACCTAGTATTAAAGGGGGAGTTCACCCATTTTCTCTGACCTTGTCTATAGCACTCTGAGAAGCTATAGAGATACAGAGCTGGCAGAGATAGTCTGGCTCGGTGCCAGCAGTTCATCTCCATGTCATTCTAAGAAAAAAAAAGAAAACTCCTTTTATTGCTGCATATTTTACCTTTTCTGTCATCCTTACATCATTCTTCTGTTGCTCTCGCCTCCCGTCCAACACATATGTGTGCTTAAAGGTCCAATATGTAATATATGTACTGTAATAAATCCAAAAATGACACCAATGCCTCATCAGATATTAAGGAAACATGTTAAGCTGAAATACTATCTTTTCTGACAACAATGCTAATGTCAGTATTTTTTCTTTGTGAAATTTACTGAAATTTAATTTCTGTTTATGTTTTGGCCTGTGTGTTGTTATCAACTGCCCAGTTTGACAGCCAAGCCGGGTTGCCAGATATACCTGTAAAAATGTAAACCCAGCATGCTAGGGACGGGCATTTTATGTCATTTCAACATTTGTGTACTCACATTGAATTATATAGCTAGAGTACCAGAGTTGGTTACTCGCAAAAACAATTGAGACACAGCCAGTAAAGTGATCTTGACTGGTCCTGGCTAGTCCTGGCTAACGCCGCCATGCTAACCCTGCTAACGTTAACGGGGGACCAGGCAAGCAGCCCATGGCTGATAACAAAGTATAGTTCAGCGGCCGGAGCCGACAATGGTGAATTATTTTAAGCCACGAGAGGGGGGCTGTAAATCGGGAAGAGAGGACTGTGAGTTTGCAGTGTGTTTAGAGATTGTTGCCGTAATTCTAAGCCAATGAAGTGTGTTCAGTCGGCAAGGTAGTGGTATTTTTAGCGGTTTCTATTGTAATTCTAAGCCGAGGAAGTGTGCCTGACTGGCGTGTGGAGAGGACAGTGAGGTTGTGGTGTTTTTAGCGGTTCCTATTGTAATTCTAAGCCAAAAAATTGTGTCTGTCAGTTGGGTACAGAGCTCCGCGTTAGCACGGGCTTTTATGACTGTCAATATAGCCAGCATCTACCGTTAGCTACTCCGCTGTGCTGTGGAGTAACGTCTGGCTATGTGAGACAAGCGTCTAGCAACATTGTTGTGGATGCTGCGGCCTCAGCCTGGCAACCTCCGTGAACTTCGAGTCTGGGGAGGAGGGGGCGGGGGAGACGACTCTCTCCAGTATTTTGAATTTGTACTGCAGTAACTTTTTTAAACACTAGCTGTCAGTATTACATATTGGACTTTTAATTGCCACACATGAGGTGAACATTTAATGTAGCCTCAGAGAGAATTAGTTTGGCTGTTGCAGAAGTAGAATACAACAAAGAATAACAGCAGAATGATAAAAATAGAGTAAAATCCAACTGGGGCTCACCAAACATTATGCAGCTGCCAGTTCCAACACATGCTGAACGGAATCTGTGAATGCACAGAAAGCGAAGTACTGTTACTTACATATGCAGGGTATGGTAAACATTGACTGATTTTGCCCATATTCTCATTACAGGAGACATTTCTTTCCCTAAAATGCTGCTGGATTTTAGTCTGTTCCAGGTATACTGACAGTATATAGTATTTCTGAATGTACAATTTATTTTGATTGAATGAGATGATCAGTAACCAAATGTCAAGGTTTATTTAGTGCTCTGCTCTAATAACAAACTGAGCCATGATGATAAAGCAGCCATGTTATTTTAGACAAAACTTTCAGGTATAGTTTCTTGGTGTTGACTGATCACTGATAGTTAAAGGAATAGTTCAACCATTTCCTGAAATATGCTTTTTAGCTTTTTTAGTTGAGGAGATCGATAATACGTTCACGTCTGTCAATGAAATATAAAGCTACAGCCAGGAGATGGTTATCTCCATGGTGCACTAATTAACACCTTGTATCTTGTTTGTTAAATCCGTATAAAAAAATAAGTGTAAAAACAAAGATTTGTGGTGTTAAGGGTGGGTTGTGTGCTGGTCTATTTCTTGGCTGGGTCGCAGTGACTTTCTCTTCATGTTTGGCTATTTCAAAGAGATGTTGGTGAGAAGGTGCAAAAGAGTTTTTGCCTCCTTTCCATCTGTTCTAGGAGAACACACACACACACACACACACACACACACACACACACACACACACACACACACACACACTTACGGTTATTGACACAAACAGGTTAAAATGTAAACGACACACTAAAAAGGGCAATACTTTGTGGCTTACTGTGTCTGCACAATTCTTTTCTGTTCTCTAAATTCCTCCTCCCTTCCTCCTTTCCACCTCCTCTCACACTCTGCCTATTTTCACTCCTCTGTTTCTATCTCTAACCTCAGCTCTTGTCATTTGAATAATGACTGCATGTTGTCATTCATAAGCAGAACCGGTGCAACATGGAAATGTGATTTGGCTCTTTTACCTTGAACCTGTGTGTGTGTGTGTGTGTGTGTGTGTGTGTGTGTGTGTGTGTGTGTGTGTGTGTGTGTGTGTGTGTGTGTGTGTGTGTGTGTATGTATGTGTACGTGTACGTGTGTATGCATTTACATGATTGAGCAGCGCTTGTGAAAAAACATAATTTGTGTCAGGCATGGCGCCAGGATTCCAGTTTTGGATGGGCCAGACCAATTGTGGGTGGGCCTTAAATTAAAAACGTTATCAAATCACTAATATACTGTTATATTATATATATTATATGTGATTACATAATAAAGATTGTAATAGCTTGATGCTATTTAAATATGTTGTTGCATTGTAAAAAGTTTCGGTGCAAAGGACGGACCTATCCGCGACCGCTCTCCTTGGTTCTGACCAACAATTGTTTTAAGTTTTCAACAATACAGATCAACAACACTGCCCGACAGTTTCAATCAGTACTCGGCCACAGAACTTGTTCATTGACATCGTCATCTGTCATGTAAAACAAGACTCAAGTTATTTCCTTACTTTAGTGTGATGATTCATGTTATAAACATGTTTAACAAAAATACATAAATCACACTAACAAGCCCTAAAGCATCATTGACCATAACAAGAGAAAACCATGAGGGAAAAACAACTTGACAACAGTAAAAAGCTGTTATAGAAATAGAACTGCGCCTGCAGCTCTGTAGTGAGTTATGAATCGATTATTTTAATCCATATATCTCGTATAACAACATAATACAATACAGGCAGAGTAGCCTTCACATACCTTACTGTTATCCTCTGGCGGTCCTACATAAACTCCCTAAAGCAGGAGAAGCAACCGGATACTTTAGCACTGGTTGAGTTGCGGGACCATCCACGGAAGACCGATCCACAGGACTCATATTATCCACTCGCGAGTCAGAGACAAAGGCACTAGCAACGGCACTGGTCGCGCTAACCGCGCTTGCCGCGCTAGCATCCTGGGGTGGTAGAGACAAAGATGTGCTCGGCGTTGTGGATCTCAGCCCTCCTTCATCTCCTGGTTGCAGCGATGACTCTGAGACCGCTCGTGCACGTTTAAGGTACCTAAACAATGACTGTTGCAACATTGTCCTTTACTGGAAATGATTTTCACACTCTCAGATCACTGGGAGCTAGCCTAGCATACCGACAAGCTACATCCATCCCGAACCTCATCTGCTGAACTTGCGCAGAAACATAAAAGTAGACATGACCAGCTTTTTTTAAATTGTTTTTGAAAACTAAACATTTAGATTATTTTAGCACAAATTATGAGATTATTTGCCGATTTGAATAATTATTCACCAAATTATAATATATTAATTAATGAATGTTTTTTGAAGAAAAGTTTTGGGTGGGCCTGTTGAAAAGTGGGTGGGCCTAGGCCCGTCAGGCCCACCCATAACGCCGTGCCTGATTTGTGTGCATCTGTGTGGGTGTGACATAATCTCAAACAATCTCACCAATTTAAAACTTGAAACTATTCATAAGTGCTATTGTTTTTACTGACTGCAGTTGTCTGACCACACAACCACATGTCTACACCTCTCTCTCTCTCTCTACTATGACATTCTGCATTGCAATTATTGAAGCAAAAATGTCATTAGTGTTTTCAGACACTAAATAATATCCTTTTCAATTGCAACTTAATAACCTATCAAGTAATATTAAAATACCGTAAAAGCCTTAAATAGTTAAACAATTTTATCAAATTGCTTAGATTTGCATTTCCCATCATATAATGATAGATCAACAATACAATTTTTAACAAAATGTTTTTTAGTTTATCTCTGTTTACTTGTTTAGCATTGTCTTTCTAGGCCAACAGAGTTTCGATCTACATCCCAAACAAAAGAAAGTGAATTGTAATGCAAAGCAGGTATGACAGTGTTATTGTATAAAGCATTTCAAGTAAGCATCAACAGCTAGATATAATTAACAAGGTTGTTATTGTTTTTCTGTGGTATAATTTGAATATCGTTTTCCTTGTGACAGAGGAACTAGTTGTAGCCAGTTTACATATGGCTCGTGGGAGGGCTTACACTTAACCAGATTGGACTCTAATGGGTGTGCCCAAGCATTATTTAACTGTATGGAGAATGTTTAGGCACTAGCAGTATTTCTAAAAATTATTTTTCTTACTTATATATATATATATATATATATATATATATATATATATATATCATATCTGCTATTGGTGTAATTTACAGTATATTTTACCTAAATTCATCTCAAAATGGATTTGTACTCTACCAAATGTGTTGTTAAGTGGCATTCGCTTGTTGCAAACCGATATTGTGCGTGGCAATCCAACCCTGCCCTGTGGTGTGTGTGTGTGTGTGTGTGTGTGTGTGTGTGTGTGTGTGTGTGTGTGTGTGTGTGTGTGTGTGTGTGTGTGTGTGTGTGTGTGTGTGTGTGTGTGTTTCTGTGTGCATGCGAGTGTTCATCACAGTCAATCCTGCCAGCTGCTATCTGCCATCCTGAATCAGTTTGATGGAACACAATACACATACACATGAGTACACGCGCACACACTAATCACCTAATCACTCGCACTGCAATGTCCAAGTACTTAGTTTTGTCCCAGTGAGTAAAAAAAACACATAACACTTAACGTTCATTGTCCTGGAGAACTGGAGACGAGAGGAAATAGAAATAGTAGATATGGGTCATTAGATCAGGCAGCAGTGGGACAGAGAAATAAAAATATTAAAGTAGTAGAAATTCAAGAAGAAGAGAAAAGCTTTGTGCATTATGGCCAAGGCCTCTTACATTCGAAAGGTACTACAAAAAAGAAATCTTTCTTTATGTTTCTCACCTTGAGAGCTAACAGTTCGTACCGTTTTACCCCTGTCCAGCGCAGAGATCCAAGCAGGTAAAAGATCCATCCATCAACTTCCTATACTGGCTTTTTGCTGTTCGGGGTCAAGATGGGGAATGATATCCATCCACACATGCACAGGGTTTAAGACACAATACACATATACAATAGACACTCAGCTATAAGAAATTTACAGTAAGTGCTAAAATATACAAGAGAAGTAACAAGTAAGTATTTGCATTAATAAATGACTTATTTGTAACGCGAAACATTTTGAAAACACTGAAAATGCATTTTCTGTATGTCAGATTTTAATCGTTCTTATTTTTGTCTTCCACACTTTCTGCATATCCAATCCACTCTTTTGTAATCTTTCTTGCATTTCTTCAAAACAAAACAATCACATTTCTGTGCACATAATTACATTGCATAGTAACTCTTCCGCCCGGTATGTGGTCTATTTATTTATAGTACACAGAGCACACTGTAAAGGTTGTGTTTGCTTATGTTAAATGATATGGTAATTTATTATGTTGTGGACCACCTAGTGTGTGTGACAACAACAACTTAACATTATGAGAAACAGGTACATTACTCTATACATGTGTGTGTCCAATTTAAGAACCAGCCGGGTGCATAAAAAAAAGCTGCCTGTCCTACTTCAGCCCTCACATGCTGATCATATCCTTTGATTAAATATAGTATACTATCATTCTGAATTTTAAAAGCGATGAAATGTATGAATGTAGTTTGTGAGATCAATAAACAAGAGGCAACTTTTTCTCTTTTCACAATAGGATACAATGATGTGCTCTAAAACTGTCACCTGTACAGCGTCAAGGGGCCTGAGATTACTGTATGGGGCTGCTGCATCCATGTAAATCACATCATAGCAGTCAAATACTAATAGAATGAAAGAATGTTGTCTGAACAGTCGGCAGCTCACTGTTTAAAATAAGACATTATTTATTTCTGTAAAAATACCTTCAATTAAACCTCAGCTTCCTGCTGATTTCCAGTTTCGCCATTTAATAGATTCTAATGTGCTAGTAACACGTTTAGCATAGATATTAAAATTGATAAGATTATTTACTTTAATGTTTTGGAGCATATCATTCATTTTCTTAGATTTACAAGATGGACAAAAACAACTAAGAGAGAGTGTGTCTGTGTGTGTTTTTTGTGTGTGCATGCATGTAGGTGACTGTGTGTTAATGTACAGTTTGTTTGTATGAACAACATTTGTGTTTTGCGTGAATACCATATTCATTTCTGCTCTCAAAAACAACGGAATTTGTATGTTTGTTTATACGCTTATACGCTTTTTCCTGGCAGGTGACCTTGTGTGGTGGGGCAGATAATCTCTGTTCTCTGAAAGAAAGAAAAAAGTACTGAAATGTGGTTAAAGCGCTGCACAACCTCAGGGAGGAGGTCAGGGGCGAAGGATGACTGTACAAAGTGTCTAACTTTAGAAGAGGTCATAACGGTCATTTTGGAAGGCAATGACAAATGCCCCATTTTGTTGGTTTGTACCTGCGAGTATGTATTGCTCTGTACATGTCTTATTGGTCAGCGGTTACTGTAATTGCGTACGATATCATACAAACTTGTTCATGAGAATGCGTTGCAGTAGGTGAAAACATATCTCTAACATGACTCTAACATATAAATAATGAATTCCCCTTTTGGATTATTTAAATCTATAAAATCATCTCACAACATCCTGAATATTTTTATTTGATTTAATGTGTTAATGTTACAAATGGAGTCTGGGTTTAAATATAATACAAAATGTATATGGTGTGGTATAGAATGAGATGATTTCCCCAACCTTAAAGGTACTTAAGGGGAAACAAAAAGGACACACTGGATGTTACGATTACTAAGTATTCCTATTCAAAGTGTTAATTAAGCTTGTGAACTTATATCTCACATGAGCATGTCTACAGAACAGATTTATATGGCCACAATCCTGTTTTTTTCTGCAGCAAAACTGCAAACTGTAACCTGAGGAGGGAGTGGAGTGAAAGAATGAAAGCAATAGTGGTAAGGAAATACAAATTGGTGGAGGAGGAGGAGGGGGAACAAGAGATAAGGAGGGGAGCAGCAGAGCAAGCAGAGAAGTGGCTTGTCAAACTAAGAGGAGACCTGGAGGAGAAAAAGAGAGAGAGGAGAGAGAGAGGAAGAGAGAGTGAGAGAGAGAGAGGAGACAAAAGAAAGGGAGGAAAACAGGAAGTGGGATACACTTCAAGGATGAGGGCAGAGTGAATGCTGGGAGAATGAAGCAGATGTAGTACAGGAGCGAGGAGGATGAAAGGTTTGAGATGAGAGGAGAGAAAGAAGGCAGGCAACAGGATTGATGGACGTTTAGAATGAAAGAATGAGATGGATGCGTACAGTAGGGTCAAAAGCGAAAGTAGATTAGGTGGACGGGAAAAGAAAGGTGAGAGGGCAGAGTCAAGATGGGAGGATGGAGGGAGAAGGGCACAGGGAAGGAATAAAGGAGATACATGGCATTGGTGGAGGGAATGAAAGGCAGACAAAGCAAGCTGCAGAGCAGGAGAGGAGGATAAAGGAGAGATAAACAGCAATGAAGCATGAAACAAGCACGACTCAGTTTACCTTCATTTTGTGTTTGCAGGAAAACATTGGCTCTACCTGGTTCCAACTGGTACCCTATTTACTTTACGGATTGAGACTTTACACCCAAAACAAAACAAACAAAATGCTCACAGTACTCAAGTAATTAGGCCAACATGTTTTAGCTCATTGACTACAGATTATGTATATTTTACATTGCACTACTCCATTTTCCTAAACATGTCATACGTTTTTAAATTGATTTCAGGACTTTCATGCGGCCATTGGTTTCATTTAATCTCAGGACGCAATTAAAGTCAACTTGCAAAGACTTGAAAGTTTCTTAATATAAACATCCATCACAGTGAACAGCTCCTTTGTTTATTTTTTTATATTTTATTTCTTTTGTTAAAGTTACATTTTTATTTTATGGTAATGCATTTGCAAGCAGGAACATTTTAAGTAAAAGAACTATTTTATTAGCAAAATGTACCTACTTTTCAAAGTAAAACTACTTGTTTTGTCCCTGTGACTGCTATATTATATATGACAATATATTAGGTTGTTAATACTGATGCATCAATGTGTAAGCAGTATTTTACCGCTATCGCTGGTTGAGATGAAGCTAGTTTTAACTACTTTATACTGTATACAGTCAGCTTTTGGGGTATTACATGGAAATGAAACCATGTGAGAACGTTTTGGTGGCACAGTAATCTCTAACAATGTATTGTATTTTTTAAATTCAGCATACATTTTTTTACGTGAACTCTTAATCTGGAAAAAAAAGTGCAATATTTTTCTCTGAAATGTAGTGGAGTAGTCTAAAGTATAACGCATAAAATGGAAATACCTAAGTAAAGTGCAAGAACCTCAAAATTGTACTTAAGTGCAGTTCTTGAGTACATGTACTGTACTTAGTTACGTTCCATCACTGTATATATCCAAAACACACACACACACACACACAAACTTTTTTATTTGTTTAATTGGTCTTGTTTTGGAGGTCATAGATTGCCCACCTTTTAAAACTGTGCTACATCCCCATTACATAACTAACTGTTAAGATGGTCTGTCCAGATAAATAAAGGAAGGATGGATGAATGGATGGCTGGATGGAGGGAGTGGTGCAGATAATAGGTGACTATCTGGAGGTGAGAGACATAGAGGTTGAGAGGGAAGTGAAAGAGGATAGATGGATGGACTGGAGCAGCGGGATGAGTGTAGATAATGGCTAGACATAATATCTGGCAGAGAGAGGAGGGAACAGGGACAGAGAAGGCAAGAAGAGGGGAGAGATGGCAGGTAAAGTGAGGTAAAGCGAGCATGGAGGGATGGATAGATTGATGAATTGAAAGGATGGAGGAATGAGTGCAGATAATGGGCTCAGATCTCATTTCTGGAAAGAGATACAGACAGGGAGGTATGTATGGTTATGTGTGCAGGAGTGGAGCAATGAGTATAGATATTGCGCTCCATCTACTGTCTGGATAGAGAAGAGGTTATGGAGATAAGAAAGCGGGATGGAGAGATGAATGGACAGGAGTAGGGAGACTAATCTTCATACGTGTGTGCCATGCGGCTTGAACACACAGGGCCCTATTTAACGATCTGAAACGCAAGTATCAAACGTGAAACGCAAGTAGCTTTGTGGGCGCATCTCGGGCGCTGTTGCTATTATACCGGCGGGATAAATGACTCCTACGCCCGACGCAAATCTAAAATGGGATGGTCTGAAGTAGCTAGGTGTTCCCTTTAAGAGCTTGTTCCATGGCGGATGCGGAATCTCCACAGTCTGGAGAGGATTGCTGCAGCCATGAGCCAGAGTGTGGGCCTCCAAACGCACCACCTGCTCCTGTTGTGCCCCTTCCTCCTCCCCCCACTCCATCTCCATCCACCTGCTCCACCAGGAGCATTGCCTCTCTAATATTTCCTCATTTATGTCATCAACTCATCCATGATTCATGGAAATTTTGTGTAAAACACAACAAGCCACAAAGAATGCTGTGACTTTTTGAGGACTGTGCTGTAAAGTGCCTCCTGACCGATCTAAACACCTGAAGCACATTTTCAGTAATATTTTCCCTTGTACTTATGTATGGTTTGCAAAAATGGGAACTGCTGCGTCCGTGTAGATGAGGGAAGCAAAGTGTATGCGCGTTGCGCACACGCTACATTATGGCCAAGCATGCGCCCCTAAAATAGCATCTGAATAACGCGCTACTGACTTTAGACTAGCGCCACTGACTTTAGACCAGGTTTTTCCTGGTCTGTGTCGGAATTGTTTTCTGAAACTGCAAAATAGTACTAGGGAACGTTTGCACCGGAACACGCCTCCTCTTTTTGCTGAACCGCCCCCGGGAGCGCAAATACATTCCCTAATTTACCGACGTGCGTCTGTGGAGGGAAAGTCCGCTGTGCGTCGGGTGCAAAATAGGAATGATACATGCGTCGGTGTACAAAGGCAATTGCGCTGAGTGCAAGATAGGGCCCACACTGATGAAAGTCAATGTGTATTTGTAATTCCGCTTCCAACCTGTAGGGGGACCGAAGCAGGACAAGTTCTTTAGTGTTGCTTTAAGTGATGTGTGGAAAGTCTGTGTGTTGTGTCCTGTAGTTACCAAATGGATGTGAATACTGTAGTACTCTGACGCTGTGAGCTCTCTATCAGTGTCACCGATACAGATTCCTGCACATGTCCTGTCCGTGACAAATAAACTGATTCCTGTGAGTGTACTGTATGTACTGCAGGTAATGGGCTTGATCTAATGTCAGCAGGAGAGGGGAGGACAGGAGAGGAGAAGAGACAGGAGGAGATGGATGTGTTGATAGAGAGGACTGGAAGGATGAGTTTAAAATATGGTTAGATGTGATGTCTGGAGACAGAAAGGAGGAGAGAGACAGGAGTGGATACAGGAATGGAAGAGCTGAGCATAAATGATGAGATAGGTCTAATGTGTGGAGGAGTGGCGAGAGGACACAGGGGAGGAAATGGGGGGAGAATGGATGGATGGATGGCGGGACAGGGTACAAGGATAAATTTGGTGGAAAGGGGAGAGTGAGAGGGAAAGGGAGAGATGGATGGATGGACAGTGGAGGGATGAGTGCAGATAATGGCTAAACCTAATGTCTGGAGGGCAGACATCCATCTGACTGACCGAATTATAGTCCTGCTCACTTTCTACAGACTAATTACTGGAACACAGGATTGTCTCTCTGTCCTTTTCCCTCTGTGGCTTTGTCTTCCTCTCTATTTCAATACTCGGGGTGATTTTAGGGCTTATGAGAGGGGAGGATACCCATGCTGATAGCTGAACACATCTCTGCTCAGCTTGTAGATCAGCTCACCTGCCCTATTTTCCCCTGGTAAGCACAGATCCTCACATACCCTCCATCTTATAACACATAGTTTTCTAAAGAAAATACAGTTCATTACCTGCACACCACCGCGCTCATTTGCCTTATTTTTCTCTTCCCTGCTCCCTTGTCAACTATCTGTTTTCAGGCCTAATCTAAAGAGAAGAAACTACAATCTACCTGTCAACTACTTTGCTTGTTATTTCCATTGTTAGTGCTTACAAATCTTGTTTAAGTATGTATTTCAGGGAGTGAATAAGTGGGTAAACAACAAGCTACATGCTCTGTACAATATTTATCGTGACCCGGTTGCATGCATTATGAGTCAAATTTGACTGACTCGTTAACATCGGAGATGGTGGGAAAAAAAATGTGTAGAAAACAACAAACCTGCCAACCACCTCTCCTGTTAGCTCTGGTGTGTCATAACAGTAAGTACTAAAATAAAGGAAATGCCAGCAAAACATGCTTTTATAGGGTGTAGTGCTCACCTTTATTGAGCCTTGGCATAATTTCTACAAGTGTCTGGATGTTATGGGGGGGTCATGGATACAGCACAACTCTTTTACAAGAAGTTCCATTATTCAGAGTTTTGATACTGGAAAAATCATGTTGTTGGCAGCGCTGAATGTGCTGCTGTGTTTAGTTAGATTGAGATTTAGTCCCCGGGACTGCTATCGTTTTTAAGGCTCATCAAACCAATTTCCTTTCATTCCCTGTGGATGCAGCTATTATTTTCCTGAAAGATTGAATGTATCACTTTGACAACATTTAACGTGCTGTAAAAAAGATGTCCACTGTAGCAACAACAATGCCACAACCCACATGAGAGAGTTGCAGCGGTAGACACCTGTCTGCCTGTTGAGCACCATGCAAATGATGACACATGGATTAGAGTTAGGGCACCTGCATTGTTTTGCATCTCAAGTACATTTTAGGCATAATGAGGTGATTATGCACTTCAGCCTGAACATCTCCTTCTGTGAAATGCTTCATGCTAATGTTTTGGATTGTCATTTGCAGTTAATTGATCCACATCTGTGTGATTGTTTTAGTATCTTAAATAATACACAAATACACAGTTATGGTGGTTGAACAGAATATGTATTTTTCTGTCAGTGACGTCCTATCAAGTATCCCAGAAGTTGACATCCCTTTTTTTGCAGAATTGTTGTCTTGCACTTAAACTGTACTCTACTGTTCAAACATCACACAGCAACTGATTTCCAGTGATTATACTCATGACAGTATTGTAAGTGACGAATGACACATGGGTTTTGAACTTGTTCTCGCTGTATCCTTGCATCAGCAAACTTGTGATGATCAGTTTTGTTGTTTGTTGCCCCACATCAAACTAGTTCACATTGGAATCTTCAAAATCAATTCTTCTGTTGTCGTGTTTTAAGGTCATACTTAAAACTTTGTATTTAAATCAAACAGGAGGTCACAGTTACTAATTATCATCAAAGATGAAACCACTTCATTAACTCAAAGATCAATTTCAGCTAATTATTTTACCAATCAATCATGCTCCTTTGGGAGAGTTTTTAACCAGTCTTAGTGTCTATGTGTCTGTTTGTTTCCTGCTGCTTCAAAATTATACATTGAATAACAATACAAAGGATTTCATTTGAAGGACTCTAGGACTCTCTATCTCTGTGTGTGTGTGTGTGTGTGTGTGTGTGTGTGTGTGTGTGTGTGTGTGTGTGTGTGTGTGTGTGTTGTTTTTAGGATGCTTTGGTATGGCTGGTTGACTGGTTAATGTTAATGAATGTACATTCTGCAGTTATTATAGTAGAAGGTATAAAAATGCTGCTGCTCTCCTGCTGTCTGAGGTGCAGCATTTTGTTCATTTTTGTTGGGAAGCTGCAGAGCTTAGACTTTTGCCGTCACCTCTAAAGTCTTCTGTCTCTAAATGGTGTGCCATGTAGTGCAGACAGGGCAAGTCAGAGGCGGTGTGGGCCAGTCTGCTCACTTTAAGGCAGTTTTCATGGACAAGGTCCTTTTATTCAGGGATGAAGTAGAAAGAAAATAGTCTGAAGCTTTCCCATAAATATTGTTGACATAAATTCATGTTATGGTTTCAACCCGTAGGTTTTCTATGGCTGATATGATATGACCAATAAACATGGCCACTATTTGATTTGATTATTCCTAGTGATTTTAAATATTTGCTGAAATATAATCATATATTAATTGATTAGGAAGATGAAAAGTTTTTTTCTTAACATTTTGTTTATATTTGTTGCGAGGGTTCTTAGGAATCAGGGTTATGTTTTCACTTATATATTTAAAGTGACAGGTTTAGGATTATTATTATTATTCTTCTGTCTGTCGCCCAACTATTATTTTGTATAATTGAATAAACCTACGTGACAACTTTACCATTACCTCTGTTTTAATAGTATATATGAAGGTTTTCTAAAAATGATCTCTTCAGTACTGTAAATGTACGACAGTAGTCGCTTATTTGTTTTATAAAACCAGAGAAAAATAAGCCTCACCATAAAAGCTGCATGTACATGCTGTGCTGGCTGCAGGTTTAGATTTAATTCAAGCACTAACTGAAAACATAGTCTGAACTGTGCTCACCACACATAGACCCTGTTTACTGTACGGGGCGACATGAACACTGTCGTCTCGGAGCAGACAATATAACAACTTTTGGATAACTGGACACATAACATCTGGGAAAATCTGTTTAAACCGATCTGCTCCCTTATATATATATATATATATATATATATATATATATATATATATAGATATATATATATATTAGTGCTGTCATTTAAACGCGTTATTAACAGCGTTAACGCGAACCCATTTTAACGGCATACATTTTTTTAGCGCGAGATTAACGTTCTTTTTGGCCTAGCAAACTTAGTAATTTTTTTCACATGCTGTTGCAACAACTAGTAACGTTAGAACCTAGACCAGAAACGAAACAACAGGCACGCCGCACACACTCGTTTGGGCTTGTGAGCCGGCCAAAGAGTAGTAGGCTAACGTTACGTTTTGAGTGGATGGCGACCGCGAGACGCCAACATGGATGCCAATGAGATTCTGAATGGAACAATTACTTTTAAAAAGTTGCCAAATGGTTGCATTGACAAGACCAAAGTGATCTGTGTGTTTTGTCGTTGTGAACTGAGCTATCATCGCTGCATTTCCAGTCTGAAATACCACTTGATGGCCAAGCACACAGCTGATGCGAATTCTCCACCCCCTCGTCAAAGCCAAGTGACAGTGGATAACTTCAGACAGAAGCACATGGATGTTAGTGTGAAATTGAACACTACAGTATATGCCAGTGTTGTTTTCAATAAAAACACATTTGCACAAAGCAAGCCGATCGACTTTTCCATGTTGATAAGAGCAGTAAAATTAGAAAAAATAATGGGACAAAAAGAAATCAAGAGACATTTAGAATAGATACAAATGTGCGATTCATTGCAAGTTAACTATGACATTAATGCGATTAATCGCGATTAAATATTTTAAAATCATTTTACATCACTAATATATACATGTGTATATATATATATATATATATATATATATATATATATATATATATATATATACAGTGAGGAAAATAAGTATTTGAACACCCTGCTATTTTGCAAGTTCTCCCACTTGGAAATCATGGAGGGGTCTGAAATTGTCATTGTAGGCGCATGTCCACTGTGAGAGACATAATCTAAAAGAAATAATCCAGAAATCACAATATATGATTTTTTAACTATTTATTTGTATGATACAGCTGCAAATAAGTATTTGAACACCTGTCTATCAGCTAGAATTCTGACCCTCAAAGACCTGTTAGTCTGCCTTTAAAATGTCCACCTCCACTCCATTTATTATCCTAAATTAGATTCACCTGTTTGAGGTCGTTAGCTGCATAAAGACACTTGTCCACCCCATACAATCAGTAAGAATCCAACTACTAACATGGCCAAGACCAAAGAGCTGTCCAAAGACACTAGAGACAAAATTGTACACCTCCACAAGGCTGGAAGGGGCTACGGGGAAATTGCCAAGCAGCTTGGTGAAAAAAGTTCCACTGTTGGAGCAATCATTAGAAAATGGAAGAAGCTAAACATGACTGTCAATCTCCCTCGGACTGGGGCTCCATGCAAGATCTCACCTCGTGGGGTCTCAATGATCCTAAGAAAGGTGAGAAATCAGCCCAGAACTACACGGGAGGAGCTGGTCAATGACCTGAAAAGAGCTGGGACCACCGTTTCCAAGGTTACTGTTGGTAATACACTAAGACGTCATGGTTTGAAATCATGCATGGCACGGAAGGTTCCCCTGCTTAAACCAGCACATGTCCAGGCCCATCTTTAGTTTGCCAATGACCATTTTGATGATCCAGAGTAGTCATTGGAGAAAGTCATGTGGTCAGATGAGACCAAAATAGAACTTTTTGGTCATAATTCCACTAACCGTGTTTGGAGGAGGAAGAATGATCAGTACCATCCCAAGAACACCATCCCTACTGTGAAGCATGGGGGTGGTAGCATCATGCTTTGGGGGTGTTTTTCTGCACATGGGACAGGGTGACTGCACTGTATTAAGGAGAGGATGACCTGCGCCATGTATTGCGAGATTTTGGGGAACAACCTCCTTCCCTCAGTTAGAGCATTGAAGATGGGTCGAGGCTGGGTCTTCCAACATGACAATGAGCCGAAGCACACAGCCAGGATAACCAAGGAGTGGCTCTGTAAGAAGCATATCAAGGTTCTGGCGTGGCCTAGCCAGTCTCCAGGCCTAAACCCAATAGAGAATCTTTGGAGGGAGCTCAAACTCCGTGTTTCTCAGCGACAGCCCAGAAACCTGACTGATCTAGAGAAGATCTGTGTGGAGGCTGCAGTGTGTGCAAACCTGGTGAAAAACTACAGGAAAAGTTTGACCTCTGTACTTGTAAACAAAGGCTGCTGTACCAAATATTAACATTGATTTTCTCAGGTGTTCAAATACTTATTTGCAGCTGTATCATACGAATAAATAGTTAAAAAAATCATACATTGTGATTTCTTGTGTCTCTCACAGTGGACATGCACCTATGATGACAATTTCAGACCCCTCCATGATTTCTAAGTGGGAGAACTTGCAAAATAGCAGGGTGTTCAAATACTTATTTTCCTCACTGTATATATATATATATATATATATATAAAATATGTTTTTGAGAAAATCTCTAAAAACATAAGAGTAGCCCAAATCATAATTTTACCAGCAGATTGTCGACATAGTAACATAGTGAAACAGTGTTTATTGAACAAGCCAATATGTCTTAAGATCTGCTGTGCCTATGATTTTTGCACAGTTTTTATACTGAAACTTGGTTTTAACAACACAGGAGAATAAAAAGATGTTGCCTTTGACTTTTTTCAATAAGGTATAACCTAATAACCTATACATAATTTACATAGTGTTTTTCTTTAGCTGCATTTTCCAATGAAATAGTAATTCTAAAAAACGTGTTTTAATATCATTAGAAGACACCAGAAATAAGTAGATATAGATATGATCTTGTTTGTGGTCTAGTCAACCACTTTTTTTTTCTCCATTGAATGAATACATAATGGGGTATCTCAACATGGCTGGTAACACTAGGCAACAAATGATTGCATCCTTTTTTTTAATAATGCACATATACAGAACACACACAACTGAAGGTCAACCTGTAAGGTTTTGATTTAGCCAAAAATGCATTCATACCTGCCTTCTTGTAGGTTTGTGTGTCCAATTGCGTGTGTGTCTGTGAGAGAGACAGAAGAAAAAATATGGAGCAAAACAAAAAAAGCTTTATCTCTGCAATGTTAGATTTGTGTCTGTATTGGCTGTGTTAGCAGAGCTTGGCAGCCCTAGCATTGCAGTAAAGACCAACTCTTTCAGGTTAGCTATTCCTTTTATTATTGTAGCCCTGAGCAATGGACACACACACTCTCACTCTCTCTCTCTCCCTCTCTCTCACACACACACACACACACACACACACACACACACACACACGTAAATCCTGCAACCTTGTACCTACCTAACTAAAGGTACACACACACACACACACACACACACACACACACACATACATACATGTGAGTTATCTTTGCTTTGCCCTCAAGAGCACTATCAGTCAAAATGTAATTCAGTCAAAACTTGATATACTAGTGTGTGTTTGTGTGTTTGTGTGTATAATGTACCTATCAGTGTGTGTCCATGTGTGTGTATGTACGTGGGTGGGTGTGTGTGTGATATAATGGCAGGCCAAAGGGGGCAGAGAGAAATAGAGGGAGTCGAAACTCAAAGGTATTCTTTAGCTTTTATTACCATGATATTGCCAAGGGCAGAGAGAGAAGATAGATGGAAAGAAGAGAAAGATAACCAGTGAACAACAGAAGAAGAGGGAGAATGGGACAGTAATCTCTTTTTCCTTTCGGCTTGAGAACTACTGCTCTTTTGCGTGTGTGTTTGTGCAAATAGAGCTAAATGTGCTTGTGTTGTTTTGTGTGTATTGAAAGTAGTCTCTTACAGAACCAGATTTCTGTGCATTGATTATTTTTTATTATTTTGAACTAGCAGCCTAGAACAATCTAGAAATGTGTTGGGTTGCTCCATGGCGCGAAAGGAATATAATTGCTTTACAACAAAAACAGAGAGAGGGCACCATTGTTCCAGCAGACATGGTCCTTGATATTTTTTGCAGTGGTGGAGCAATGGAAGTACTGATGGTTCCTTGCACGAAAGCACTGTTCTGATTCCCAAACACAGACTGAGTGATGTAGAACCACAGTCAATATTGCATGCAGAGTGATGATGACCACCTCATCCACCAAAATGTCAAGGCTTGCTGCTGATTGTCTGATCCAGACAGGGCTTCATGAGGCATTTGCCTCTCCCTCACTGTCAGTGCATGTTGTTTACCATATGGTTATAAGCCTAATGAACTAAAATAAAGCTTTGCCATTGCTAATTTATCCAGGCACTTAGACTGGCTTTTTGTCCAAGTATGCCAAAGATCTCATTCCTTTGCTCGAGGTCATTATGCAACAGAATTTTAAAACAGGATGACATCTTGTTTACTAGATTGTGTTTCTGTCTGAAAAAAAAAAACCCAAACATGAACTCACCATGTGAACTCTACAGGCACTACAACTATGCCGACAATGCACTTTTGAATCCAGCAGCAACTGCTCCCTTTGGAGTCATAATGTTCATTTTAGGTGGTTATAGAAGTAAATGTAGTGATAAAGAAATAAAACAGAAAACAGGGTTCCTAAGACACTTGTGTGTGTTGTATGTTGGGTGAAGGGGCCTCATGGGAGGACCACAGAGGACCTGCGGCCACGAAGATCTGAAGGTCTACTGTCTACTATACACAGTGAATAAAATACTGACGATTGGTTTTGGCCTTATGAATATATGTTTGTTGTGCTGAAATGTAAATATTCTAAGGCCTGTAATGCAATGTGCACATCTGATACTGTAAATATCACAAATACAGATGTTTTCAGTACCTACCTTCACTTGTCAGGCAGAAAATGAAACCCATCTTTCAAAAACCTGTTGTCACTATGTGGCTGACTCAGAAGCTCAGCAAGTGATGTGGAACTCCTTTGAGGACACTTAACCTCCAGGAGCTGAAATCAAGGATAAACCAGCAGGACGTTTCTCCCCACAACATACTCTCTGCCTTCCATAGTCTGAATTTCCCTGTCCTCCTTGGCCGTAGTGGCAGCGTTGTCGTAGAAAATGTGTTTAATTCATAAGTGTTAATTAAGAAATTTCCTAATTTCAGTTGTAAATTTTCATGCTACACTTTGAATTTGTAATTCTTCTTCTCAACTTGGTTATGGGTTGATTTAACACAGGCTTCTACAAACCACAGAACTTCTGACAGGTCAGTGCGGTGCCATGTGCAGTGTGGGGCATCTGTGGATCAAAAGGTAGGTCACATTGTCTCTGTGACTGCTGCTGCTCTCGACATCTGCTCCATACCAGAGCTGAAGGAGACCATCTGTCTGCAGCTCAAATGCAGAACTGAAGAATCAACAGAGCTTTGAATTTCTGCTTAACATCTGAGAAGTTCAGTCAGAGACACACAGAATAATTGACCGTTTGTAGCATATAGTGATACAATTAGATTAGTTAGATCAGTTCTTTGGGGGAGCAACAAGGTTTCTTATATGACATTATAAGCAAAGGTTGTGACCGGTGGAGGGAGGTTTTGGCAGCAAATGTATCTGGCAAAATGTATCAACAGGGTAATAGTGAGAAAAATAACTGCACTGTACACCTGCATGACTATGATTAGACGTCAGTTAGCTAGTAACCACAAAGCTAGTGAATGAGCCAATGATTGTAAAGCATGAATGAAGTGGCTAATGTCAATCGGATAATACAAGCACTAACGCTGGTGTGCTTTCCAGTTGTTGATGTTGGGCTTTGTATTTATGGTCTTTGTGATTTCAGTTGTTGAAGAGCAACTTAAAGGTCCAATATGTAATACTGACAGCTCGTGTTTAAAATGGTTACTGCAGTCCAAATTCAAAATACTGAAAAGAGTCGTCTCCCCCGGCCCCTCCTCCTCAGCGTCGAAAATTCAAGGGAGTTGCCAGGTTGAGAACGCTAAACCCAACATCACACAATGTAGGGGTGGGAATCACCAGAGGTACCACGATACGATATTATCACGATACTTAGGTCACGATACGATATTATTGCGATTTTAAACATATTGCGATATTCTGCAATATATTGCAATTTATTACCTTTTTTCCAACTTCATTATTATGTCCCCAAAGGAAAACTTTGTCAACATCTGTTTGTTCATCTCACATGAATTTTATTGCTGTAAAATGTGACTGTCAAGCTGACTAACTAACCAGCACTTTAATGAATATGTTATAAATGTTGTATACACCTGGCAAACTGAACTGTTTGCATTTTTAATTAAGGTGGACTAGACTGTAATACCAACAGGTATGCACTGCTGTGCTACTACAGGTATTTTTACAATTAAAATGAGTACAAAACGGCGCGACGGAGTCACGTACCTTGGTTCCGGTGTTTTTAGCAAGTGACAAAATCCTTCATTTTCCACAACGTTGTATGGACGCAGGTCTTTGCACATGAAGTAGGCGATGGCTTGAGTTATTTTCTTAGCTCGCTCTGAATTGGGAAGTAGCTTTGTCAAGCTAAGTGTGTCCAGTGTTGGTTGGTTTTTCGGCGGAGCTGGTTTAGCATTAGCTTTACCGGCCCTCGGCTAACGCTAACTCTGGATGGTGGCGTGTGAGATGAGCCCTCATGTTTGTGGTATTCCCTGAGTATTTTATTTGCATACAACACTCCTTGCAAATCCCATGTCTCATGTCCATCTCAGTTGTCCCCTCCTTGTTAAAAAATCCGAAAAAAGTCCAAACACTTGATTTAAACGCAGATGGTGCATTTCTGATTTCTTTCTCTGACGCTGCCATGTTTATTTTATCTACATACTCCTGCACGCTGACAGTCACCCCGCTGACCTCACCAGAAAACAAACAACGCCATCTGGTGGACTGAATAAGCAATTGATTTTATTATTATACTACCAAAAAGTTAAATTCTGATGTGCAATTTAAATAATAAAAGATCGATACTTGGCGCCTGTGTATCGATACAGTATTGCCACGAGAAATATCGCGATACTATGCTGTATCGATTTTTTCCCCCACCCCTAACACAATGTCAATGTTAGCTTGACGCTAGTCTCACATTGCCAGACATTAGCTTCTCCACAGCGCAGGGGAGTTGCTAGATGCTGCTATGTTGACGGTTATAAAAAGCTGTGCTCTCGCAGAGCTCTGTACCTGGCTGACAGTCACCTTTTATCAAATAACCGTAACAACAACGACCAAAGTCGTTGTCTGTCGGCTACGCCCGCTGAACAGAAGCGGGGGAACATTATGAGGAAGTCAAACTTGCGGTTTCTGGCATATGTCATATGTATATCTGGCAACCTAGCCCGGCTGTCAGATTAGGCATTTGATAGCAAACACACAGGCCAAAACACAAACAGACATTCCTGCATGGAATGGAAATATCAAAAATGTCCCTGAACTGCAGAAGGTACCAGGCTTTTATTTGAAGCAGGCTTTTGTTAGAGGCAGGCCTTTATTTCTAATTCCATCTGTTGGATAACTATAATTGTTTTAAATAAACTGTTTTAAATTAAAAGCCATAGAGTTCCAGTGGACAGAGATCATTCATTTTTTTATCACTATACAACAACAACCAGAAGGGTGACAAAGCAATTTGGGTCAGAATTAATCAAACTCCACCATTGTGTCAATTTGAACCCTGTAAATGTACCAGGTATTTATTTGAAATACAGATACTACGGTATTGCTGGTAGAATACAATAACAGCATACAGTAGTTTAGTAAAACACATTGCTGGTTTGCAGCACACCAGTATTATCTGATTAACGTTACAGACGGTAGCTAGCTAGCTTTGTTTCTAGCTCCAGGCTAACTTTTTTCCTCCCACCTCCAGCTAGCCGTGCTCTGCTCTTGCAGCTAATCTTGTCAGCTCATCCTTCTGTTTCTTCCAGTATCGGATTCTCCTGGGATCAATGTCGAAATGTCTCGCTTTTTCACCCAAGTTTTTCTCCGCATACTTTAAAACTCTTTTCGTTTTGTTGTTGAAAAGTCCGTCACTAGCACCGGAGCCCGTCATTCTCTGCTAGCACTAAATGAGACCTGTGTTACATCCAATGTAGCTACTGCCATCTATTGGCTATATACTACACTTGGCTGAGTAATACATTGACTGAAATACCGGTAGGACAATAATACTTTACTTGAGTACCATAATCCAGAAAAACAAAGTGTGGAAAAAAGCATGAATATATTGTTGAATCTGTCAAATTAAATTGGTAGAAATGTACGTTACGATGAACTTGAATTTTATTTTTACTTAATATTATATGAAAGGCACTTAGGAGATTTTCCACACTAATTTTTGCCTTTATTTGTCCGTGTTGACCACGCCCCCGGCCACTATCAGAGGCCCGGCTTTTAATTGACTACCGGTTTTTATTTGAGGAATTATGGTATTTCAACTTAGCCTGTTTCCTTAATACCAGATGACTGATTGATGATTTGTGGTCATTTTTTGATTAAATACAGTAAATATATTACATTGCAACTTTAACACCCCATATTAACCCCTTCATGAATAAAATAAAATGCATTCTGAACCCTGACACCCAAACATAATATTTATAGGATCATTTATTAGCTTCATCCTCACAGCTTTATAACTTCCAAGTTGTTCATACTTGCGTTTCACTGTGCCTTCCAAAAGAATCAGTATGTTAAGATTACATAAGATTGATCACACAATCACACTGGTATTCCAGATATGTTAAATTGTGTTCCCATACTCTTTTACTCGTGTTATTCTGCCTTTTAGGGAATCTAGTGGTGCAAACTAGTGATAAGAATGGATAGCAGCCAAGCACTTCTGTGCGTAATGAATAGAATATATATATATATATATATATATATATATATATATATATATATATATATATATATATATATATATATATATACGTTTGACCTCTGTACTTGTAAACAAAGGCTACTGTACCAAATATTAACATTGATTTTCTGTTCAAATACTTATTTGCAGCTGTATCATACAAATAAATAGTTAAAAAAATCATACATTGTGATCTCTGGATTTTTTTTTTGATTATGTCTCTCACAGTGGACATGCACCTACGATGACAATTTCAGACCCCTCCATGATTTCTAAGTGGGAGAACTTGCAAAATAGCAGGGTGTTCAAATACTCATTTTCCTCATTATATATATATATATATATATATATATATATATATATATATATATATATATATGAGGGTAGAAAAAATTATGACAGCTAAGAACCAAGAGTCTACAGTTGCAACAGACCAACAAAACACAAACTAGATTTCACACATATAATACCAAACCCTAATTTTCTAACAAAAACAACATTGAAGACAAATGTCTTTAACCTAAACTCTACTAAACTGAAAAAGAAATAAAACGGCTACTATTAGTGCTCCATATTTACAGTGGAATATTTACAACAAAGTAACACAAGTCAGTCAAACATTCTAACACAGTATATCAGAATTACAGGAGGGGGGACCAGATGTATCTGCCAGAGCAAATACAACATGAGCTGGCTACCAGGCTAGTGAAGGAGAGCAGTTTGCTTAAATGGGATGATGTCATCAGACTGTCCAATGGCGAGGCAGCATCCATTCAAACAGACCAATCATGGGGTCACCACCTGTTGCTCATCCCCCTTACAAATGAGAAAGAGAGAGATCTGTCAAATCAAACATCAACAAATATGAACCAGGATCATAACAGTAGTCAATCTTAGAACATGTGGAAGGGAATTAACAGAGAGTGTTTGTTTCCTGCTGGTGTGGTTTTCCAAATTAGCTTCATCTGTCGTGGGGGATCCGTGGTTATAACTTAGGTTATCTACACTGCTAATTAAGACTTCTCAAGCATTGTGTGCCATCAACATCAAACAAAGTCTGTCTCATTGTTTTTTCCCCCACATCTTTTAGATATGGAAGAGGGTGTCTCCTGTCTTTGTGTTTAACAGACTAGTAATTAGCTAGTGGTCTCTTATCTCCTCGTGTTACTGAGTTGTCAAAAAAGCTATGAGTCACAGAGACAGTGAGAGAAAGTTGGAAGGAGACGCAGGAATATACTGTTTCATATGGGGACATGGGAAACTGTTTTTATTAATACTTTAAAGGGGCCTCTGTGAGTCTCTTGTCACTTCATGTTGACAGAGACATGAAAATGTGTCTGAACACATGAGTCATAAAGTTAAGTACTTGAGGAAAAAGAGAGAGAGAGAGAGTATTGGTTGATGAGAGATTGCATTTAAACCGTATTGTTGCATGTGTCATTGTCGTGTGTTGTCTTGGTTCTTTAGCACTGTGCTTACCTCACCATTACTTCAAAATTAATTTAAATTTCATTGCTTTTTTGGCAATGCAACACTGATTGCAAATGTGTAAATCTCACAAGAAACAGGAAAAAACAAAGAGAACACAGAGAGAAACACAGACAGAATAAAGGCAACGAGTGGACGAGGAGAGGCAGAGGGCAGAAATGAGTGACAGCAGGAAGAATGGAAACAGAGAGTTGAGTGGGATTTCAGATGAGAGAGAGAGAGAGAGAGAGAGAGAGAGAGAGAGAGAAAGACTGTGGAAAGAAGGAAAATGAGCGAGGGAGGAATTGAATGGTATATCAGATGAGTGGGCCATTAGTCACTGCCTTCTTGCTTCCTGCTGTGACTGTGTTTCCATGGTGATAATTAACATATCAGACATTAACCCCGCCTCCACAGCCCTCAGTATCTTGTTAACCAATTAACTTCTGAGTTAGCAAGGATGAAACCAGAGAGAACAGAAACTGAATATAAAAGTCAATCACCATGGTAACAAAATCAGGTCCAACTGATGAAAATTTAGGCAACACCTAAAGTACCTTTGCTTCACCACATTAAGAGTTAAGCTCCTAAATAACAGTTTATATTTAAAAGGTGTGACTAAACAAACAAAATGCTGGCATGAAAGGAACATTCATAATGTAATATTACTAAAGTTGTTACTTAACTTACAAATTATGTAATGTACTCTTTTATTAACAATTTGAGTGAATGAAAGGTGATCAATAAACACAAAATCTAATTAAATGTTGTAATAGCAAAGAATAATTTGAGGTGCAACATCTATAACATTCAAAAGACTCACAACTCTTACATTTTTGTGCAAATACTTTGTGACTTCAGCTAATGTAACTTTTTTTTTTAAATTGCATCTTATAATTGTTTTGTTCTGCTATGAAATTACAAAAATTACTTTAATTTTGGGGTTCGGCCAAATACCAAATCCACTGGTTAAGATTCTGCTGAATCTGAAAATTTTGGGGTTCAACCGAATACCAAATCCTACTCCCATCCTCAGTCCATTAACACAGTAAACACATTAATGAAGTAAACAACGTCCACAGCCTCTAAAATAGTTAAATGTAACAACTTAATGTTGAATTCACACGTGCTTTTCACATCGTAGGAAAGCACATCGCTATCGCCAGATGAGTGACAATTTTGTTTGGCAAATTTTTGCTAACCAGTGTATAATGAAGGCATGTTGGGTGGGTGAAATTAGGAAGCTAACTTTAGCTAATGAGCAGCAGCCGGCCATTCCGTCGCTCCGCTCCCACTGTAGGGAGACTCATTTGCAGAGAGAACAGCTGACAGCCTGTGAGAGGCACTGTCTAACACAAGTTTTTAGCTGTGACTGTCCTTCCTTTGCCGTACCTGAAGTTGCTGCATTTTGGCTGCTGTCTGTAGATTCCTTCATGCACAACTCGTATTCTTTCGGATGTTTAATACGCAAATGTTTTAACAGTGGCGATGTTGTGTATTGTTTAGGGTACTTGCCACCACAAAACAAATCAGCATTGTAAATTGAACATGTAGCTCGACTTGAATCACCTTCTTTTGACTGAAAGTACTGCCAAACAATACTTTTTCTGCTCAGAAGTTCCATTTTCACTTTCTCACAGCCCACTGCATTGAACGGTCCACCTACGTAAACACCTTCCCATAATCAACGGCGACGTCATTACATCGACCAGCATAGCGCGCCTATAGTGCAAGTGTAGGGTTCGGTTCGGTGGAAAAAAATTCTAAGGTTCGGCAGGAACCGAACCCCGTCAAAAAGCACAATATTCGGACAAATCATTATCATTATTAACATTATCACTACTCAGCTTTCTCAAGATATTGGATGCCCTGTGACCTGAATTTAGTAAGTAATTTGTTATACACAAATGTTAAATAACGTACCCGTAAGAAGGAACTAAAATAAGGCCAATTATGATGAAGCACGTAGGGAATTAGAGAATTTCGATTGGATATCACATCTATCTAATTATGATGTTAATAAAAAATGGGTACTAATAAAGTCTAAGTTGAAGGAAATAGAGGAGAAATGTGTACCTATTGCTAAAATTAGGCCCCATAATAACAATAATAATAAAAAACACTTCTTTCCAGTAGACGACATTACAAAAATAAAAATAAAAGAAAAAAATAATCTTGGAAGGAAAGTTTGAAACATTGTGAGGATGAGAACGTGAAATTTAAAGCAAAAATATGAAGAGGAATTAGCCAAGCAATCTAAATATAAACCAAAGGTTATATGGAACTACATATACTACTCTATATTGCAATCAGAATAGTACTAATTTTATAAAAACAGAGAAAGATATAGAAAAGGCAGGTATATTGTCAGAATACTTCTGCAGTGTATTTGTTGAAGAGCCTGACGGGCAGATACCCGACGTACCAAGGTTGGAAGTTCAGCAAACAGAAAATCTTGAAATAACAGTTGAAGATACAAAACGGCTTTTACAGGAAATTAATGTTTATAAATCCCCTGGACCGGATTTGATACATCCTAGGATTTTGAAGGAACTGGCGACTGAGATTGCTGAACCACTAACCGTACTATTTAACAAATCATTAGAGGATTTAGTTTTACTAAATGACTGGAAAGAGGCTCAAATTAGTGCAATTTTTAAAAAAGGAAATAAATCTCTAGCTGGAAATTATCGACTAGTTAAAGGACATATATAGTCAATCACATGAAAAGTAATACATTATTTAGTAGTAAACAATATGGCTTCATATCTGATATCACAGTTTTTGACAAATGGTCACAAGCCTTGGATAGAGGACAAACAGTTGACTGTATTTATCTGGACTTTCAAAAAGCCTTTGATACTGTCCCTCATAAAAGACTACTATCAAAGTTAAAATCCTATTGTTTAGATAAGTGTTATTTATTGGATACAGGATTTTTTGCACAATAGAAAACAACAGGTGGTAGTGAATGGTGCTGCCGCAGATTGGAAGCCGGTGACATCTGGTGTCCCACAGGGATCAGTCTTGGGCCCTGTTCTCTTTGTAATATATATAAACGATCTGCCAGATATGATACAGTCTGATGTTTACCTTTTTGCGGATGATACTAAAATTTTCTGAATAATAACAAGTGACACAGACCGAGCCGATCTTCAAGAAGATCTATGTAGCATGAGCAAATGGTGTGACCAGTGGCTATTAAAGATGAATCCTGAAAAGTGTAAACATTTACATATTGGGGAAAAAAATGACACTGTAGCCAATTATGTAGTTGGGGATATAGTGGTTAATCCTGTACATGAGGAGAGGGACGTAGGTGTTGTGGTGGATGGTTCATTTGAATTCCACACATATATTTCTGAAAAAGTTAAAAAAGCAACATCTATGATTGCAATAATAAGAAGAACTTTTCAAAATGTATGTAAGGATATATTTTTACCATTATATAAATCCCTGGTAAGATCCCATCTTGAATATGCAAGCTCAGTCTGGTGTCCATATAAATTAAAATATGTAGAAAAAATTGAAAGGGTCCAGAGAAGAGCTACTAAATTAATTCTAGGAATGAAAAATATGTCGTATGAAGATAGATTGAGGAAATTAAGTTTACCAACTCTCAAATTTAGGAGATACAGAGGAGATATGATTCAGGTATATAAGCTTGTACAGGGAATATATGATGTAACAGTTGAACCTATCTTTCAGTTTTGGAACAACAGGTACAAGACACGAGGATGCATTTTGCCTGTCAAAATGTGTTATGTATAATTATAAAGCTTGTCAGTAACTTATGTAATTAATTTATGTAATTTATTTATGATTTGTTAGAAAACTTCAATTATGAAATTAATGTGTTTTATAAAATGTTAAAATGTGAATTTATATGTATATATATTTTTGTTTGTGTTTTTTAGAGTCTGGAATAGAGGATTGTATATCCCGTACCAGAAATCTTTTCAATAAATTTCAATAAAGAGCAAGCCTCAAGATACAGTGGTTGAGTACGAATTGGATGGTTACAGTGCAATCTCTAGGCCTAACAGCCTCTGGTATCTGTGTAATAGGGCCGGTTGCTGGTTGCCTGTTAGTGCCCTTGAACAAGGCACTGAATCACAAACTAGTCTGATGACACTAAACTGACTGCCAGCCCTTTGCTCTCTCCCTTCTAAAGAAAAGTTTGTGAAAGGACGATGTATTCTGCAATGAAAGGTGTCTGCTCACAAAACAATTCTAAAGTGCCCTTGAACAAGGCACTGAATTCCAAATTCCTCCAGGGGTGTTGCATCACTGCCAACCCTGTGTTCTATGAAGAAATATGGTGTGCATATAGGAAGGGTACTGTATGCATAATTTGGCATTCAAGGTACCATGCCATAAAGAGGAAAGCCCTGATTCAGAGGTTTACCTTAACACTGCAGGAATCAAATTTACAAGGATTCTTTAAAAAAAATTCCATTTACAGTATGGGAATTTGGTTTTTGTGTGCAAGGCAGGTGTATTTGTATAGTATCTTAGTAAGTATAGTAAGAAAACAGACAAGGTAATATAAAAAGACAAAAAATAAAATGGCACAATTAAATAGAATTTGAAGAAGTAAAAAAAAAGTAAGAAGAATTACATTGATATATATATCATATATAAATGTAGGGATATATATATATATCCCTACATTTTATTCAATAAAAGGCAGTGACAGACAGAAAAGTATTTAGCTTTGAATTAAAAGTTTTTCTAAATCCTAATTGATATATTCTTGAAGTGATAGGCTGATTTTGTAATTGTCTTAATGTGGCTATTGAAATTTAGGTCTGAGTCCATAACTACACCAAGTTTTCTGACTTGGTTTGTGGTATTCAACGTTAGCGACTTAAGCTGAGCGCTGACATTTAATCTTCTTCTTCTCATTGTCTTTAGTTTTGTGCAATGCATTTACTCAATGCTTTTATAGGACCATAGTCACTTGGTGATATCTTTATATACATCTGTGGGTTGTCTACATGTTTATGGTTAATGATTTTGTTGTTTTCCATGATCTGAGCTAGTGGGAGCATGTAGATGTTAAACAGAAGAGACCCGAGAATGGAGCCATGGTAAACTTAACTTGTCATTTTTGTGCAATTAGATGTGTAATTATCAATCACATCAACACATAATAGTCCCTATGATTCAAATAGGATTTATAACAGTTTATCAGTGTGCCAGAAAGTCCAAGTCTGTCTGTGGAGCGGTTGAAAACCACATCAAAACAATTAGTGAAGGCCAAGTAGGTGTTCAGTTGTTGAAAAACATATTTTTCAATGATTTTACTTAAAATGTAAGCGTTGATGTGGGCCTATAATTGTTCATTAGTGAGTTTAATAACGGCAATTTTCAGGCCCTGTGGGAAATAGCCTGACAGAAGGGAAGTGTTGTCTATTTGTAGAAGATCGGATGCCAGTTAAAAACATGTTTAACTCCCTGTAGGGAGTATATCAAGGCAGCAAGTAGAAGATTTCAAATGTTGCACAATTTCTGCCAAGGTTTTATAGTTAATGGGATTTTTAGTGGTCGCAATACAGACCCTATACCTGACATGGAGGAACTGACAGCTTGTCTAACTATCTGAATTTTGTCACTGAAGAAGTAGGCAAATTCATACACACACACACACACACACACACACACACACACACACACACGCACACACACACACACACACACACACACACACACACACACACACACACACACACACACAGCTACATTAATGACAGGACACAAAGATCAGAGAGCAGGATTTCAACTGTAGTCAGTTACCATAGCAACAGAAAAGAATGACCGGACACCTGTCACCATAGGAACCCATAGCTAGAGAGGGAGCGATAGACAGAAAGACAGAGAGAGAGAGAGAGAGAGAGAGAGAGAGAGAGAGAGAGCGAGAGAGAGAGAGAGAGATGTAAACAGAAGACAGAAACAGAGATACTGTAGGGAGATGGAAATAGAAAAAGTAAGCAAGAGAGAAAAAGCAAGACATAATCAAAGTCACGAAGACAGAGAAGGAGGAGGAGGGAGAGATGAGACAGCTCAGAGAGCCATGACTGTATCCATTGTTCCCCACATACAACAAAGCAACATGTTAGCATCATATGCTGTGGTCACATCAAGTATGTGTCATGTGCAGCTCACACGTCAGCACAATAAATAATATGCCAGGTTAAAAGTTATAAACTTGCAACTTTATTCTCCACAAAAGAACTACACACTGTTGTGGTTGTGTTCTCCAGCGAGATTATGCAAAATATGTTTCTCCCTCTCTCAAGGTCAGCACAATAGTAGCATTACTCACAGGACATTCCTGCTTGGTCAGTGTTTTAAAAACAGTGACCTTTGAATTACAGCACTGAGGCTAGCCCTTCCCGAGTAAAGCTACAGTTAAAAACTGTAGGGGCTTCAGCTGTTCCTGTTGGCCCGGGTAGAGAGGTCCAATGCTAAAAGGACCCGCTGCAGGCTGCATCCAGCTTTGCTTGTAACTTTTGTACTTCTTATTCATGGCTATTTGTCTATTGATAAAATAACTCCTTAAAAAAACTTTCATGCATAAGTTTTAAACATTAACTTTTTAATGGATGAAATAAATTAAAGGACTAGTATTTCTGTAAATCTTTCAGCTTGATGCTTACTGGCAGCTGTTTATAGTTATTTGCAGCCTTTTTAAAAATTGTGGCCTGTTGCCTGATGTTCATAATGTATAGTTGGATACTTATGCCTGCTTAGCATTAAGCCGCCCCCCACAAACACACATATACACACACACAAACACACACATACACACAATTTCGCCAGCTGCATCCACTTGTAGGCACAACATCCTAATGTGATTTGCATGATCATTTTTGTCTGAGCTCTGGGAGAAAGTTATAGCAATTTCATAAAAGTTTTCTCTAACACAGTGAGTGCCATCAGCCTATGATCATTCAGTGTAATCTATACCTCGTCCTCTTCTGCTGCTGTGTGGCAATCTGGATAAAATAGTGCACCACCTTTTGTCCACTTTTATGATCTTTATTATGGAGATTGTATTACACTGTTATATGTAATTTCTACAGTTACCACAAAATGCCCAGTAAAATACCATCATTTTCTTTTCCGGTTCATTACTGTAATATGCATTGCATTATGGGTAATAACATTTAGTTTACAGTGATTTACTGTATATTTTGAATTTGCGGTAGTCTGCTGTAAAACAACAGCAGTAGTGCTACTGTAGTTGAATAAGACTAACTGAATTTTAAATAAAATTGTTAGTTAATGTTATAGAAGCATAGCAATGAAATGGAAAAATAAAATATCACTATAAAATGAAATACACTTAATTTGTTTTGCTTTTAGCAGTGAAGGTAATTAAAAAATGTAGACATTTTTTTCAGCAGTGTCAATCATTTATTGAGAGAAACAAGAAAGCCATTACGGATATAAATGCTTGACCGCCAAATTTGAACTCTGACCTCTGACCTCAGACTCTGACAACTTCAGAAGAGTAGCGCGTAGTTACTTCGAAGGCGTTGAAAGGAGTAACTTCAAAGGAGTACCGCCCGGTTTGGTCTGTGCGTGTGCGCACCAGAGTCCCGGGTCACACACACTCCTCGAAGAGAGCTGGAGCAGCGTTAAGGTAAGACCAATTTTTGCTAATTCTGTGACATTAAAATTTCTGCTCACAGGCCTTCCCAAGCAGAGACGTAGGTTTAGTTTACCGACCTTTGTCATAGCTAGCTAGGCAAGAGCAAACTGTTAACTATAGTTCATTTTCCCCATGGTGAGCATTAGCTATAATGACGACGTTCGGTAGCCTAAAGCTAACACAACTTGTTTTACACGCGCTGTTAGGGACATCTTTTTCACTTGTCAGACCACCATTATCTTTGTCGGAATTAAAATGTAACCCTAGAAGTTTAAGGTCAGTAGCTGCTAGCTTTTTAGCTTGCTGTTGCCGCATTTTGGCTAACATTACCTATGCTTATGTTGAGTCTGTGGGTTGGTTTGTCAGTGTTTTAGCATGATTAAGCAAAATGTACCGCATTATTAACCTAACATTAGTGGAGGTAAAGTTAACATTAAATCGTTACCTCTATAGTTGCCCATCTAGTTTTAATAGCACCTAATGTTAACATTACATCTTTTAAAAAAATACCCACTCTAAAAGTTATGTCGGGTGACAGGGAAGACGTCTTTAAGTAATGTTAATGTGGAGCATTTGTAGATAGCATTTTTTTCCCCTTGGCTTCAGAGTTTGGCCACTTAAAACCATCAAGATGTCCAGCAAAAAAGTGCCCAACGTTACAGTAGTATTGTTGCATTCTGTAATGTGATATCATTGAATTCATCCTTTTTAGTTTATGAGACCTAAGCCAAATATTGTTTAACTCAAAGAATATGATGTTAGGAGTTGAGCGTATTAGCTACCATGGTTTATGCTTTAAGTTTTTCTTCACAAAATAGTGTTGTTGTTAGCTATCTAGCTATCTATTACGTGATTAACCTTTTAATGCATCACATAACATTCTGTGTTACCTAAATTATACTGGTTCCTTGCATACTAATGCATGGCATGCATTTTTTATCTTGTTGTAATTGTGTTTTATAACACCATGCATGCACTTAAAAATATTAATTTTCATAATTTCATATGTAGAACAACAACCAATTACTTCCAATATGTGAGATGCTTTTCTTTTTTAGTTTGCAGCCAACCTCGACCGAGATTTCAATTGAGCAGGAGGTCACATTGCCCACCACACCAAAGGCGGATCATGCTAGGTACGAGAAATAGTTTGAAGAAGAGGAGGATGTTTTATTAGCCATGTATGTTTGGTATTCTGTGACACACTGTAGATGAGATAAGATGTTTGTTTGTTTTTAGGAAGAAGTTTGACGTCTTCCACCCATTGGATGGTCAGCATTGAGGGAAGGTCCTCTTTGAAGCTAACCAACTTAACGCCAGTGCTTTTGTCGTCTTCTTTGGCTCCTTTTATCGTTCAATCTTGAATATCAAGAGTCAGCATCTACTACACTGGAGTTGGTACAAGGTAAGTAATTATCTGCATAAAGCATTTAAAAGGTAATGGTACATATTTGGACTATATGAGCACTCTATACACTTACTGACAAAGAGAAAACAACTGAGAAAAAGACTTGGGTATATAGAGCCCTATTACTGTGGTAACTTACAGTGAAAAACACCGGGCATGTAAGCGGTGCGCATACCTGCGTGAGCGCAGCTATTTTTATTTCAGCGCCTATGTCATCCAATCGATCCGTTCATACTAGTCACGGAGCGGCCACTTCGCCCGCGAGCTGCAGCAATAATTTCGTGTCATTCGGAGAATGTGTCAAGCAAGGCAGTTACTCACATAGACAGTATATAAGAATGGACCACCAGATCCCGTGTCTCTGGACGGAGACCAGTGAAGGCTATTAGAAGCACTTTTCCAGTGATGGCCAGCTTTACCGCGCAGCCTCCAACTGACAGAGACAACGTAGATGTGACGTGAGCAACATGTCTGAAAGTGTGAAGTCTTCTGGTAGCTGTGCCGAGAGAAATCTCAATCATTCCAAATCTTACAGAGATGGAGAGTGTAGGTATATGTAAGGAGATAACATAAGAACAGGCTAATTATTGATCACTAACATGCTAGTTAACATTAGTAATTAAACTTAAACAGCTAATGTAAGTCGAAACTGCCTGTGAGCTACTCCTCTACTATACGGTAATTCCTCTACTATGTGACAGTAAGTCACTTGGTTATGACACAATCGTTAGCCTATTTTTACAAACGTTACAAGCCGTAACGTGAGGTACAAGGTAATGGAGCCTTTTATACATTGTCGTGTTTCTTTAGAAATAAACAATGTCAAACAATGACAAATCAGTGGAATGCTAACGGGAGGTGATCGCTTTGTAGCATCAAAATGGCGCCATAGGAGGTTTGAGTTCTGAAGCGAAGCTTACCCCCTTGATTAATCACATACGGGAAGACCACAGTAGGTTCATTGGGATTTGGGCTGTCTTGACTTCTCACAGCGAGACACATGATCAGGCGCAAGGAGGGAGAGACCGATGGACGGACAGAGAGAGTGACACGGACACATATACTGTATATAGCCTACAATTACCACACTTTTCCCCACAAATCCTGTCTCTTTCTATCGGAGAGAGAAAGGGCCGAGAGAAGAAGGATGGCTTACGCGTACGTGCCCGGTGTGTTTTCGTTGTGATTTTCTGAACCGAATGTGCTCGCTGGCAGGTTTACTTCCATATATACTGTATATTTAAATATGACTGCTGATGATTATTATGATATATCTTATATATCTTAAGGATCAACCCAGATGAGGGAAGCAAGTGCATGGCCGAAGTGGGTACAAGCCGCAATACGGGAGTTGTCCAAAGAAAGGTGACAAGCATCAGCTCCCAAGTCACCACCTTCCTCCAACGGCTCACCGAGTTTGAGTGGAAGACATCAAACTAGGTAAGCATTTTATTGTGTGATGTAATATAGTTAACATCAGAAAAATGATTACACAGTGCGGCTACGTACCCTGCCTGCTCCAACATCGACAGAACTAAATGCACAGTTACTCGGTCACAGTTACTCAGCAAAAGTTACAAAGTGTTGTTTTAATTTCTAGTTAAAGTTTTCATGTTTTTTTTGTGTAAGTGACTGATAAGAACAACAATCTTTGAAATTGGTCCAGTATCGAGCAAGAACACTGACCTGCAGCTTCGAACCGGGCTCCAATGTAATCATATAGGGCAAATGTGTGTTGTCAATTTCGTCCACTAAAAGTTCTGTTTTTGCCACTGACCGTCTTAGATTATTATTCTAAGTGTCTGACAACATTATGGAAAGGATCCCTACAGAGATAGACATTTTAGTTAAAGCGGAAGATCCTTTTTGTTTAAACAAGAAACAGCCCTGAAATCACCATCACCAAACCCACCATACGATCAAAAGTTACTGTTTATTTACACCGAGTCTGGTGGGTTTAGCAATAGCAATTTTGGGGATGTTTTTATGATTTAGAAAAAAGATCTTACTCTTTAACAGAAGAACTGTTGACCTCGATAGGAATCCTTTCCATAATGTTGTCAGAGATTGTCAAAGATTGTTGTCACTTAGACACAAGAACATAGGAAAATAGGTCCAGGTTGAAAAAAAGGTAAACTTTAGGATATACTGTATACTGTGGTAAATTTTGTAATTTATTTTATTTCTACTTTTCATGTTTATACAGATGTTTGAGAGGATTGGTCATAAAGATATGCCTTAAAGACATGGAAAAGTCATGAAAATATATTAAAAATGTGTATGAATTCTGAAATTAGAAAATTAATCAAAACATTTTTTTAACTGTGCTGACAGACAGCAAAAGAAAGTAGAAAGACCTTTGAATTATCTGGGGAGGAAAAACCCTGTAAACTACTACTACTGATCACTGATGTGTTATTTTTTATACTGTCATATTCTATGTTTTTGCAGAAATTGTAAGTCTGTTAACAGTTTAGATGAGATAAACTCATGACCTTTCTCTGCTTCCCATACAGTCCAGGACGGACCACCCCAGCAGATGTGGATCAGCAAGCATGAGTATCATGGGTCCGGCCCCTTCATCGTCCTTAACAAATGCTTCTCAACAGACTGCTTCTCCTTCCCCTCCCCAACCAAATGCCCAACAACTTCACCTCTGTGGTAAACAACCATACCACATTTTTCAAACATACTCAGGATTTCAAAGAAAAAAACAACTGCCGAGATAAAGGATGAACTGATGGCTAGGTTATTAATTAAAAAAATGTGCATGTGTTTTCTTTGAGTCAAATCAAATGGTAACTGCATTGCTCAGACATCAAGGCTGCCCATTGTTTGGCGCATACTTAAACATGGTTGTAGTATTGCTTGTGTGTAAATTGTGTCTGTTTTTTTTTTTTTATTATCTTGGTCTTGGTATTTGTACCTGTTTTAATACAAAAATAAAAATGTATTACTTTTTGTACATGGACTAAAGTCAATTATTTGGAATTTATTAAATTCAATAGCATTTATGTAAAATAATCAATAGTTTGTACTACCAATGCCAAATTGTGTAATATACTGTGAACCACAATTGCAGTAAAACTATAATATATCATGACAGTTACAGTATAATTTAGGAAATTGTAATTACAGTACAATTACTGTAAGGTTATTATACTGTAAAACCAAGTTACAGTAAGGGTATTATACTGTAAAACTAAGTTACAGTAAGGGTATTACTCTGTACAATGGAACTGCGGTAAGGGCATCATACTGTAAATAACATGTACAGTTATGGTACTGTAATGGGTTAGTTACAGTAACTCACTGGCAACACGTTGCCAGTGAGTTACCGCAAATATACAATAAAAAGTCTAACAGTGTAGCCATAATGGTGGTATAGAAGTAAAGAGACATTAAGACATAGATCGAGACAGAGATAGAGTCAGAGACACACAGGAAGTGAGAGAAGCAGGAAGGAACAGAGACTAACAATTGCTAGGGAGGAGGCAACAAAAGGAAGCAAAAAAAAGAATAGGCAGCAGAAAGACTGAGAAAGGGCAAGTGGAGACAAAGACAGACAAAGAAAATATGGTGTGAATGTGTGTGTGTGTCACAGAGATTTGTGCTAGCTTAGTTCTTATTCCAATCACACACACCGCCTAATGAGCTAATGGGCCTGACATCCAGACAGACACACACAGAGTGAGGTACAGGGAGAGAGGCGGGCGGATGGATGGAAAGTCACTAAGCTAGTCAGCCAGTCAGTCAGCCAGCCATTCATCCATTCAGACGGTCAGTCAGCTAGTCAACCTATTAGCCCCTCGTTCCACAAAGAGGTTTGTATGACTGCCGCAGATAAGACATTCATAATATTCCTGTTGCATTTTGTGAAATACCTACTCTTTTCTTCCCTTGACCCACTCGTCTCTTTTCTTCTTTCAGTCCTTCATCTCTCTTTACCTACACACAAGCAGGTACACACATGATCTGAAAATGTCTCTGTGAATGTTGTGACTCACAAAGAAACTCTGATTATGCTCCTAAAGTGCTGCATGCTGTAGCACTCCCAGCGGTGTCAAGATTAGGGGGTATTTGAAGTCCTTTTACAGATTTGTCAAATAAATATCTAGTCGCCAGTGTCCTGTGACGAGCTGAGTAAGACCTACAGCAATCAGTGACAGCTTCATGATAAGTGCTTCCTGTGGTGCCAAGTTCTGGCTCTCCCGACAATTATCTATATGTGTAACAGATAGTCGAATCACTAAAATAATTAGAAATTTGGCCTTGGATAGGAAATATTGAAATTAAATCACTTAAATGCAAAATAAAGATATACAGTTAGCTTTCCTCTGGTAATGCAGACAATTGCTGATTGCTTTGGTCATAAACACAATGGTTTCATTATTGTTATCATCATTATTATTCTCTAATTATCCTTCCAATTATAATCATAGCTTTTCCCTGGCTACCCTGTTCTCTTTTACTTTCTTTTTTACTCCCTCCTCTCCGTGTTTCGGCCTTTTTGTTGCTGTAGTCTGTTCGTGTTTGGAATACGCTGTCGTGATTTTTCAGACTGCTCTCTTTGCTTCATTAAATAATTTTCCAGGTTTAAGCCATTTCCAGAGGGCATCTGTATTACAGGAGCAGGTCAGCAATTTCATTGTGCCCGTGCACATTGGTAATGTCAATCACTCCTCACAATGCTAAAGTGATTTACTATGGCCCTGGGGTAACCACAGTAACATATTAAACAACCCAGAGTACAGAGAAAAAAAAAAGTGACTCATTCCAAATGACTCAATGACTTTTGTAAACCACTGTTTACACGAGTCTTATAATGTAGGTAGATAAATGCACCAATCATTAGCTGACCTACCTGGATACAATTAAAATCATCCACAGATTTAACCCAGAATACAGTAGGTGTTTTAATTCATAGCAGGAGCAGCCAGAGAAGATCAGTCATATGTTCACTTCTGATGTTCAAACTGCTGAGGTCCTCAGTTAGTAATCACTAATCTTCAGACCTCCCATGGTAATAATGTCATCCACAGAGAGCTCTAAGATGTATGCATCTATTCAGACACTGGCCATTCATCCTGTTTGGAACTTCATCATCGTGTTGTTTGAAGCCTCATGTTGCTTTGAAAAACATGGTGATTGTCAGACTTCTTAAAACAGATGAATGCTGCTAATTAGCATTGATTCCTCTGTGTAGATGCCTTTGTAACTGCGACTTGACATCTTAGGAAAGTTTTTATTTGTATCAAAATAATTCAGGGACTCTATCTGTGCTTATTTTTTATAATAATAATTTTATCAATTGTAAAAAAACAAATGTTTTAAAGATAATAATAGGATTCTAAAAATACCCTTTTAAACATTTTTTTTTTTTAAATTAGAGGAACATAAACAGCAGCTCCTTTTAATTTTTCTCCCTTATTTTCTATAACCACAACACCATTTTTTAACTGTTAAAAGAGGACACTAAACTTCTTGTTATAGAAAACACAACAAATTGTCGATGCGTACGGACATATAAAAGCCTTGTGAAACTTGCTTTAAACCAATCTCCTATAAATCCCCTAGATTTTGATAATCTGTGCAAGCCAGAAATACAGAGCCATACAAACACTTCAGTCACACTTTTTTGAAAATCTGCTTTTTGTCAGCTAACATCTATACTAACTATTCACAATATGTTCCCTGTGATGTTTCCATTATTTTCCATCTTTTTCATATGCAAGCAATGCATGCTTGTGTATTTATGTGTGTGCATGTGTGTGCTTGCACTCACTGACTGACAAGCCCAACTGTTATGAAATTTACTGGGCATCTGGACCAGTGTTCATTATTGATGATGGTTCTGTTTGGGAAGCTGAGAGAAAGAGAGAAACAAAAGATGACAACAGCAGCATCAATCACCTTGCCACAACTTCAGTACTTGTGTGTGTGTGTGTGTGTGTGTGTCTGTCTATGTCTATGTCTATGTCTGTCTGTCTGTCTGTCTGTCTGTTTGTCTGTCTGTGTGCATGGCTGCATTTAGTTGTTAGACATCTGTGTGATCAACTACTACTCTGTCGCACAAATGGAGTAGATTTTGGTGTTGTTCCTGTAAGAGAACTTTATTCGACACTTGCTGATCTATTAAACCCCGGGCGGAGTGGCTGGAGCACAACATGCACAGAAAAACAGCAGGTTTTTGCAGCTCAACAGCAGCTAGGTGCAACAGATGATGGACTGTACGGTATAGTGCACTGTCACTGGGAGATGTTTACTGTTATTTTCTTAAAGCGACAAAATGTGTTTCATGATGGAGGTCTAGCAAAAACAACAGAAGGCTGTTTAATCATTTATTTTTGTGACAAACATCAGTGTTGGTAGGGGGCCTACACAAATCACAGTCCAAATGTTTCTCTGCTGGATATGTTTTTTTTGGATTCTCTGACCCCCTGTGGTTCCTCAGTATTTGTCCCAGTTTGTGTTTGTGGTTTCCAGGGCTATGCTAGATGAAATCTAAATGCCCACAAAAGAACATCTTGGAAAAAAACATGAATGTGCCTGACTTGTGAAAGGGATAAATGAGGACAATGGTGCATTCCTATATGTGTATTGAGAAATAGTTACAGCTGAAACTAATGTTTGTGTAAGGCTGGGGTATCGTTTGAAATGTTTTGCTACTTGTGCTGATGTAATACCTTAGTTTTGGTAGTGGAACCAAAACAGTCTTGTATTGCATACCTTACTTTGAGAAATACAAACATGTTATCCTACAACACCCTTGTTGTTTATTTAACAGAAGAAGCCAAAGTTCTCAAATGTTAAATGTTTTCTAAACGCAAGCAGCTCTGGAAAAACTTCTCCCAAATAAAACCGGCAAAATTATGATTTAAATCACAAACTATCCGATCAAGATTAAGTTAACAATTACAAATATGACCAGATGAACTGATCTATTTCACAGTTTTTAATTATACGTTATGGGCACATTTTGGTCAGATACCAAATAAGCACTGAGGTTGTTCAATTTCTTTAGATCAGCACACATTTACTATCTGTAAACACACTTCAAATACTTATTCCATGTTTCCATTTCTTCTTTTGCTCTGCTTTCCATCCTTAAGCCCACACAAACTTGTGTGAGGAAAAGCTTTCTGAATATGCAAGCAAACACACTCCCATACCCCCCGTTGCTTCCCATTCTTTCATTCTGCTCTTTTGTTATTTTTTTTTTTTTTCCATGTCTCATTGTCACTATCTTTTAGTTCATACTGATTAATTGCAAAGTCTGTTTAATATGTTTGGAAAGCAAAGTGCGGGTTATGTAACATTTCAACACCAAAATAAGACATGTTTTTTGAAAAGGTAACGGTTTTAATGTAAACAACCAAAACACATTTCTGTTGCAAATCCGCCAGACACAGAATGTTTTTGCAAACCTTGAGAAAAGCCTTCATGGCATTTTATACAATTTGACTTGGTATTCACCAGCGAGGAAAACAAACACAAAAAAAGCACTGTAAATACATGAAGCTTGCTTTCATTCACTTTTCCTTTGTTATTTCCTCTGTCTTTCTCCTCCCCCAAAATGTATTTATCCTCCTCTGCCTCTCTTTCTCCTTCAACCTTTTTTTCCCTCTCTTTCTGTAAGTACTACTACAGCAAATGATTCAGTCACTTGGAAAGCTTGCATGGTGTTTTACAGTGAATATTGGCTCAGTAATTTAGTGAGTCTAGTCAATGCTCAGAAACATATGGAAGATATTGATAAATAACATACTGTTCTCCAACCCCTCCTACACCTAATGCTTTGCTATGCTCTCTGAATGGAAAGTCTATACACACACACACACACACACACTTGCACATCCACAGACATTTCTCTACGTCCCTTTGTTTGCTTTTTTATCTTCAATGGCTCCATGAAATTACACAAATCAAATCAAAAACCAGTACACAAACACACCCACAGACTCACATACAGAAACTCAATCTCTTTCTATCTACACACTTTCCTCTCCTGTATCCTCACCTTCTTTATCTCTCTCTCACACACACACACACACGCACACACTCTACCGCTTCATCTTTCTCACTTGCTATCTCTCTCTCTCTCACACACACAAACACACACACACACACACACACACACACACACACACACACACACACACACACACACACACACACACACACACACACACACACACACACACACACACACACACACACACACACACACACACACACACACACACACACACACACACACACAGTCTTCCTCTCTCCCTGCCTCTCTACAGTGAATTGACAAAGCCCACTAGCTAATCCAGTGTGTGGGGAGTGTTGCTGGAGACAGAATTAAGTGGATAACACTGGATTCCCCCCCCACACACATGCACTACACATTCTCTCCACATCTCCCACCAGCTTGCATGTCTGTGTTTCTGTGTCCTCCATGTGTGTTGCTCAGGTGTGTGCACATGTACATATTGTGTGTGTGTGTGTGTGTGTGTGTGTGTGTGTGTGTGCGAGAGAGAGAGAGATTAGATTCCCCACAGTGCACTGTACTCCTACTGTAGATTAACTGTTCTTATAGGACTCCTAACTCCAAAAGTAGAGAATTTAAAAAGTCCCGTTTTGTACAGAAAACCACATGAGACTCCCTACCATAGACTTATCCAGATTAAGTTTTCCTAAAGCCACTTCTATTTTAGTTCTACAGCTTCACTTTGTAGCATCTACACCTCTATACACCTTTTGTCACTAAGATAAATTCCCATACGTTTAAGTGCTAAACAAAGAAAGTGTCTCTGATTTGTTTTTCTGATGATAGGAGTTCAAGGGCAATCAATTTCCAATATTACAGTATCTAATATTACAGAAGCAATGATCCCCAAGGTAAGTGGAGTAATATAACCTGGATTAACGTCTCCTTTATGTCACAGTGTTTTAGGGACAATTATTAAACATCACTTGAAAATTAGATTAAAAATCTAATTTTAAAGTCTGACTGTTTCTAAACTCTTATGAAACTATGTGCTCTAGCAAATAAAAATGTCCATTCAAGCCATCCATCATCTGTAATGCAGTACATCACATAAATTCAATCATTGAAACTCACTTTGCGGCGCTTGATAGCACAGTGATAGGTAAGCTTTATTGTAAGTGACTGTGAAAGCAAGTATCTGGCAGTGTGTGTGTGTGTGTGTGTGTGTGTGTGTGTGTGTGTGTGTGTGTGTGTGTGTGTGTGTGTGTGTGTTTATTGTCAGGCTATAAATACATTTTATAATTTCTGCAGCCATCACCACTCAAAATACTTTTTTTCTTCTCAGAAGTGTTTAAAGGCTTTATTATAGCCAGAGGGCAGCTTACATGTGCAGCTCACATGAGAGCGAAGTAGAAGTGAATTCAGCATGTCAGTAACTTGAAGGCAAGAGAGACTGAAAGAAACAGGCTGAGAAGAAGAATGTTGGTTTCAGGTTTATATATTTTTTTATTTCACAGTCATGTATCATGGGATATATTTTTTAACATATTTGCACAAGCTTTGTTCAAACCTCAAAGGGAATAGGCATTTCTCAAGGGTTTGAAGAAAAACTAGAATTTAGGGTGCACATTAATAACATACAGTTTATTTGTATTGCGTTATGTGTGTGTGAATGTGTGTCAAAACATCCATATTTTTGGGTCACATGCAGTACTTATGGTCGTGACGCCTATTACAGAAACATATACACCCCATAATAAGGACAGACCATCTGGACAACACAGTATTAGGCTGCTGTACTGAATTGCCCTTTGGACTGATACCCTCTCTCTCTCTCTCTCTCTCTCTCTCTCTCTCGCTCTCTCTCTCTCTCTCTCTGTCTTGTTCCCTTGCTCTATACTTCTCATATGTCTTGCCAGGTTTGTTATCTGAGCAGGTTTTGCCCTAAAATCAGTCACTTCTGTGGGAAATAGAAAGTTTAAATGTAATCAGATGCTTGACTGTCTAATTTTATAACGTTATCCATAAGCAGAAATTATGTTGACTTTCCTTTCGGTGTCCTTGTGTTTTATCCTCTTTCAGAGCATTATCAATCACTCTGCCCGGTTGACAGTGATGAAACGGAGACCCCCCCCCCCCCGGTTATGCGGCTAGACACTGATGATAAACATCTTGTGTGTCAGTTAAATTTGTCCCAGATCAGAACTTAAGTCACCTAAAAATAAACAAAACATTTAGTTACTTTAAGTTGAGGTCCTGACATCACCTCAAGGCTCTGTTCCGTGGTTTTTCATAGAAATTTGACGGTGCAAGTACCTCCGTGATTGTTGATTTCTTCCATATCCATGATATCCTCCAATGCTCTCCTCTCAGGTCATTTTCCAACTGTTTAGCTCTTATATCTCCCGTCTAGAAACATCCGTTCAGTCCTCTCTGTCCTGCTGTTATTACAGACGTGTCTGAACTCACCGCGGCTCCTCGACTCGCCTCTTTTGTCGAACTGGTGACATTTAACTTGCGACGGTCTAGGGCTTATGGGTAAAGGTGTTCTTTAAAGGCCTCTAAAACAGAAATATCTAATAAACAATGTTATTTTATTTTTATTTATTTTTTACTTCTATCCTTTTCTGTGTGAACCCAAAATGCTGTAATGTACACTCTTTAAGGCTGGAAGTTAGTTATGTGCATTATTACGAATGTAAATAAGATTTCTTACTTCAGAAACAGAAGCCAGAAGGTCCAGTTTCTCTTTGGCTCTCCAAAGGACTTATACTTTAGAAAAAAATTGTCTTAGTGCAAATACAATATTTAACCATACCAGATGCTAATGTAATAATTCATTTCTATGATGCTATCTATTTTAGCTGAATTAGTTACTCAACTCACCAGTGCAATAAAAATCATTTCTGTCAGGGTGAGGTAAATCACACTGACAACAAAGTGTCTCTGTGCATTCAACACTGGAAACCATTTGTCACTTCATACTAACAACAAAACGTCCACTGATGAACATGGGATTCTAATAGCTTTCGGGTTTCTTTTTTTAATCATAATGCTTTGCAAATAATACACAAAGAAAAAAACTTGCTATTCCCTCCACTTTCGCTCTGTCGCTTCACACTAGCAACAAAAGTTTCAAGAGTCAATTTGGGATTTGAATGGGTCACAATTTTGACAGCCTGCATAGTAAATCTGCTCTTCGAGGCCAGTGAGAACAGTTGAGGCCATCTATGATTTAACGTGTCCTCAGCACCCCCCACTCCAGGCAGATGTCGCACACACCCTCACACCTCCCGTAGCTGTGAGCTTAAACTGAAACAAACTCCTATCTCACATGCCCATATAGTTTCAACAGTCTTAGTGGTGCTGAAACAATTCTGTTCAATGTGTATTATTCAATAGGCCTTGTGGTCCAAACTGCATTCAGCTCTAAATGAATAATCGGCTGACAGCATCAAAAACAAGCCAGCGCTGTCAACAAGCTGTCAAACTGAATAAAACAAACACTGATGTAGACACTCCTTCTTTCTCTCTCTTTCCTTTATGCTGTTATTGGTAGTGACTCCTGTTCTTCGCTGCTGCGTGTTTACGAATCCCTAGAAAACACACACACGTGAATGATGACTATGATTATAGGCATCTAAATTTCAGTTTTCCTTTGTTTCACCACTGAAATAGCAACTAAGCCGGATGGATGTAGGAAAAAGGCAAACAAGCAGGATGGTGGGCTAATGATCTATTTATGATCACAAACACAGAATGTGTAGAGGTTGAGATGTTGATTCTCTCAGATATCAATTTGTAAAGTCAGAATTGTCTTACTACTTATAAAACCATCCCCTCTAACCCAGAACCAGCTGGAGGTTTTACTAATTGGCTGCCCTCCTGTTGGACTGACCCCAGGATCGGTTGACTAACTGACCAGATAACTGGCTGACAGACTTAGTGGTGGTTGACTTGCTTGCTGGTTGATGGAATCGCTTACTGGATGACTGAGCATAATGCAGGCTTCCAACTCAAAGCCAGAGCGTGTGTCTTTAAAGTTAGACTAGAGAGCTGTAAGCTTGCATGAGTTGAGAAGAAGAGATAAAATGAGCTTTTTCAGGAGAGTAGGTTTTTTATGATTAGCACTTTTCATTTGTTTTTTGTTTTTGAAACAACTTACAAAACATACACTTTACAACGTGAACATATCCCCTCCCCGGGCCAATAATCGGTCTATCCCTACTAGGGATTCCAAATTGCTGTACCACATCCTCAAAGGATTTCAATATGCCACCGAGATACATATCCCCCAGTGTGAGAGTAGGTTGCCTTTAATTTGAAATTGCACTGACAAATACATTTATGTCGCTGTACTATTTCATGCCCTGCAGGTTAATGGATTAGAAAGTTTGGTTTGGCACCAAAATGTGGGATTAAACTGGATTAACTTGTTTGTTAAACTTGGAGAAAATGTAATCAAGATTTTATAACACTATATTTTTAATAAGTTAATTACTTATAACTTTTTCATAAATATGTTTTGTCCCTCAGCAGTGCAGAAGGATTTGCTGTCACATGCTGCTATTTGATAATTTATTCATTTATTTGTTGTATCATTAAAAACAGATGATTAGACCTTCTTAGAATTGCATTATTTAAAACTGTTTTACATGTTTTATATTGGTTGGAAGGATTTAAAAGCTCTTCTATCTGACCTTTACTCTTTTTCCTCTCTGGTAATATCAAAACAGCATGCTAAACTGAGTACAGTACCAACAAAAATAAATAGGCCACCATAGATCACACAATAGGAATTGGCGACTCAGATGGTGAGGTGATGAACTGAAGTCAGACTGCAGAAAGTAAATGGGAATAACTATAAAAGTAAAAAAAGTATTGATGCCTCAGGCACATTTTTTCACTCCATATCATCCACGTTACCATGAATATTAAATCCAGCAGTGTTATTTGTACTGAGTGATATTTGTTCCATAAACACCTCCAACTCAAATCTTAAATAAAAATTAGTTGTTAATGTTTAATCGGCGCTGTCTCGCCGTCACATTGTCCGCTACGGAGCGCAGGAGGAGGGGATGGCCCGACTGCTTGGAATACAGAAATACAGGATAGCATTTACCCTAGCATTAGATAACAGCATAACACAGGGTAAATAACTAAATATCTGTCTTTAATACTGTGCATATATCATCAAATGTCAAAGTCTGAAAATACAGCTGTTAAGCTCTTGCGCAATCGTTACCCTTAATGTCCTCGTTATCAGTCCGAACTTTAATACTGTTTGTGACAAAACCTGCATGAAGAAAAGTGTGTTTGCCTATTACACTTTATTTCGTCTTCAAATTGTATCTTGGGGTGGGGGGTACCACTAGTTGATGCTGTGATTTTGGCAAGGTGTTAACAATCACAAATTGTTGTAAACATATAAATACTGCGGTGACCCCCGTGCGTAATGCTGCATGATGGCACTGCTGGCCCTGCAGGAGTACCACGCTAATGGAAGAATCAGGAGAAAAAGCGACTTCAGGGACCATGACGATGACTGGCTAATATGCCGATTTAGATTCCCTAAAGCTGAGCTCTTGGATCTATGTACTGAATTGGGTCCAGTAGAGAGGGCAACGCGCCGGAACCGTGCCATCTCGGTCCAAATAGGCTACAGGTCCTCGCCACTCTGGGGGAATCCGGCTGTTTCCAGAGGGAAATGTCAGACAGCTAAGTGTTTTTTTATAAATATTATATATAATCTTCAACTTTATCACTAAGCCTTGTTTGGATATAATATATAGTTCTGTTAAATCTTATTATATACGTCTGGTATATCGAAGCTGTCCCAGAGTGCGGTAATGCCTGCGGTTTTGGACGTATTACTGATACATGTAGTTATAGATCAGGGTTCCATACACTGTGCAAGAACAAGCCGAAATTATAATTCAATTTGCAGCAATTTCTGAACGTCTGAAGTCTTGCTTTTTCTCCGCCAGTCATCATAATTCGGTGTAACAACTGCCAGTGTCATTCATACAGTATACTGATCTGCATTCAGGAGGTGCTTTGCATTGACTATTTATGGTTAGAAATGGGCGTGTACAGGGCGGGATAAGAGGCTGATCCACGTACGCACACTTTTAGGTAATCTCTGATTTATAAAGGGAACACTGCTTACAGATGTATGTACACACAACCTTTTTTTGGTGTACGCCATTTTGGGCTTTTGGGCGTACGTACAATTATAGTAAGGATCCTACGCACAGTTTTATAAATGAGACCCCAGGGCTGATAAAACAGGCTTACAGGCTGTACTAAAATCCCAACTAAGCAAGCAAAACGCAGCATGAGGTTGCTTTTCCCTTCCTGTTTACTGAGTCCAGAGAAATGGTCAGTACTGAGGATGTACTGAGCTGTACCTGTGAAGAACATCCATAGTCTTTGTTTTTATGCTTTGTAAAACTCCTAGACACATTCCTCTCTAATACATTACAGAGTTCAGGATAAAAGTGATTTTCCAGATTCTTCTTTGAAATAACAATATTTGTGCTCTAGCATTGTAAATTATGTATTGGAATCATAATTATTTTAAACTTTGAAAAAAAATTGTAAACCTATCAATGCACTGAACTCAAGTATATTGTCAGACAAGTCAGACAACAGAAAGAAGCCAGACGAAGCCTTATTGTTGCTGAAGTGAAGGTCCAGATGAACAGTAAACAATAAGGAAACCCTAATACTGAGAAACTCAAATTTCTTCATGTTATTTCACAGTGGGAATCACCAACAAAGTCCCAAAGCCACGTCATTACAACACATGGCCCACAGCAATATTACAATTATTACTTCATTGCAATATGATTGCATAAGATATGCTCTCTTTCATTTGACCGTAGCAAAAATTTAATTAATTTCCCTGAGGAAAATTAAATTTTGGATTCAATTATACATAGAAGTTAAATCCTCTGAATCAATTACAAGATAAAAGTCAAGGCTTCTAAAAGGACCATTTCTTTCCATTTTCATGGAGGTGGGAGTGCAGAGAGAATTTAAATGTCAAGATGTAGAATTTTTTCATAAAAGACAGGGTTGGTTGAAAAGCTAGCAAGATTTGAAAGTAGCATCTCCCTGGGGCTCGGTCTAACCCCTCCCACTGCCCTCGGGGCTCCAGCAGAGTGGAGAAAGGGACGCAACTTAACATATCTCGTTAGGCGTTAACATTGGTTCTTTCCAAGCGGACTGCGAGGCAGTGATTGGTGGCTGTTATTACAGGATTACAGCAGCTACAGATGACAGATCTTTTTCACTCCCATAAGTTATTTATTGCTGGCAGGATCGAGACAGGGACCAGGGTAGGTGAATTTAAACAATGTCTGAGTTGAAAACGCATCTTGTTGACACGTAAGGGCCCTGTTCATGTGGCACAGACATATTAATTGCATTTTGTGTCTGTTAAGAGGCACAAAGGCACTCTAAAACTTGCCCCGAGCACTGCCGTTTTAGCTCAGGGGACGCTTGTAGTACGTAGCTGCAGCTTCTCCGTGTTACCTGCACTGATCCGGGTCGGGGGTTTTTCTATCGAAAGTACTCGCGTAGCTATAGCGATCAAGATTAACGTAAAAAAGCCGGAATTCTCCTTTAATCCCGACAAAACCACACCGTTGAATTTCAGCCTGCACGCACGTTTTGTAGCCTAAACAGAGCAGCTTATATTGGATATATTAGAGAGAGCAACAAGTTAGCAGACTGCCGAGTCGCCCTCTCTGCTCTCTGTCTTCTCAGCTGCTAAGACCACTGTGGTGCTCCCTCGGCATTGTCTGCAAACTTTTTTATTTTTATTTTTTTTACTTTATTGACAAATTGTCAAGTTTCCAATTGACTGAAGATATAAGTTGTTGTTATATTATGTTGTTAATAAATGTTTTAAATTTGACAATGTAGTGTGGTACATTGCGAACAAAGGTCAGATATTATATTGCATAAATGTCTAGTCTAAAAATGGCATAGCAACCTGTGCTTTAAAAAAAGAAGAAGTGAAAATCGAATCGAACCGTGACCTTACAATTGAAAATGTAATTGAATCGAGGATTTGGACAATCGTGACACCCCTACTCCATACCAAATCTTTTTCAGCGACATCAACAAGTACATTTAATACATTTTAATTAGATTGAGACTTATTTTTATTTATTTATTTTTTTACTCATTTTTGTTTCACTCTCACAATAGACTTTAGGAGTTCCAGTTCTTCTACATGGGAATAATTTGGATAAAGTGGCCTCCTCAGAGCTCTGTAGTCGCTGTGTCTCTAAGCATCCATCCCTCTTGGTCCTTTCACTCATTAAATGAGAATTTAATCAGTTCATTACTCATCTATGATCAGTTTTTTCATTTCTTTAAGTACCAATCGTTCTTCCATAGATCCATTCTACCTCTTTCCTTTTACTCCCCTGCATTGCATATCTTTCTCTCTCACCCTCTCATTTAAAAAAAAATACAGTGGCTTTACAATTACAACCTTATAACTATAATCAGTTATATGTATGTATAGTCCTCTTGCTGTATTTATCTTACTTTAAACACATACAAAATGTATATCATCTCAAGTTTGTTTCACTTACATACAAATGTAACTGCTAACTTGCTCAAGTTCATGTACATCAATGCACACATTTACAGTTAAACACAACAGTTTATATGTGTTTAAGGATATTAATGTATCTTTTATGTGTTTTATACCTGATACACATCCAATCACCTTTCAAGGACAAAACTTTAAAGTTGAAGGAGGCGTGTTGATGCGTCAGCCCATACCAAGCAATCTGGCATCACACACACAAATGAATACTGAGAAACAGGAGAGAAAGCAAGGCGCAGAGGTTGATAAATAAGCGTGACATATTTAGATTTTTTTGATTTTAGTTTTTTTCCTCATTATATGTCTTTGAGCTAAGCTAGGCTAAAGAGGTCTCTACACGTATCTCTGTAGTGGAACCACAGAGAAGAAAACATGATAATCTCAATGTTAAACAAAGGTACTTATAGAATGTGATGAAGTATGATTTAGAGTTCAATCACTGGCATAGTGCTATGCTAAAAATGTTGGCAGTCACCTGCGAAGTACATAATTGTCCAGTAAATTAAAGTCATGCTCTAGGTCAACTCTCCCGTCACTACCGTTTCTGTACTTGCCTGCTTACAGCAAAGAGCAAATAGCAGAGCATACATGTTGTGTTTAACCCTTAAATGCATGGGTGTTTTTTCAACAACCCTATAAAAGTTTTAGAGAATAACATTTCAACACCAGAACATTGTTAAAAACAAATTGTTTCAGGAATACAAGTGAGTTGAGTGCTTAAATGAATTAATTAGACATGGTGTAACATAGTCCTGGGGTATGCCTTCAAAAGGTAAATTCATATAACTGATCTTTTGACATTAAGGAGAAAATCCATGGATGTTGTCATTATATTGTCATTTGAAACGTATATAACGTCCATCAATGCTCTGCTGTGCCGCGCTACATCCTGTAACGCCCTGCAGCGCACTGATATGATATGAACTACTCATCTATCATTTGAAGTCACTATTCCTTATCCTTAAAGTGGCTATTATTGCCTTTGTTTATCACATCCCCAACCGGCATCGTCAGACACCGCCTACCTAGAGCCTGGGTCTGTCCGAGGTTTCTTCCTAATAGGGAGTTTTTTTCTCGCCACTGTCGCACAAACTGCTTGCTCTTGGGGGAATTACTGGAATTGTTGGGGCTTTGTAAATTATAGAGTGTGGTCTAGACCTACTCTATCTGTAAAGTGTCTTGAGATAACTCTTGTTATGATTTGATACTATAAATAAAATTGAATTGAATTGAAAGTCATATTATATGACGTTGACAGCACTATTTGTCATTGGTTTAGTTATAATAAAGAAACCACGCATGACCAAACAAACCAGTCACAATAACAGGACCGATAAGCAAGCAAGCAAAGTTTATTTACATAGCACCTTTCACAGACACAAATCACTAATTGCTTCACAGTCAAAGAAATACAGTCTGAAGGGCCATTCACATTGGACGCGCAAACGGCAGCGCTGCGCTATGAAACCCATTATTGTCAATAGCTTGCGCACGCAAGAACTGGTCTGCGGCATTTTGCGGCTGGCCGCTCTTGCGCTTGCCGCGGTCAAAGTTCTACATGGTTCAACTTTGACCGCGGCACACGCAAGAGCGGCCGCGGTGCGCTGTGACGTGCATTCAGGTGTCTGAAAAAAACAGGGAAAAGTAAACACCGAATACACGTGGATCCAGAAACGGAACATGGACGAGAGGTTGATTTGGGCCGTCAAGGATCTCCCAGAGCTGTACGACACAAGTTCGAGGTCGTACAGAGACCTCGGACGCAAAACTATGCTGTGGTGCATATTTCCACCATAATAGGCATGCCAGATGTGTAGCTTATTGGAGCCTCCTAATTTAAAATCATTCAGGTTTGTTTTAGCTATGTGAAAACAACATGGACATGTCTCCACTGAAATACAATCAACTATGTTAAGTTTTTTCTCAGATACGTTGGTGCATTTGTTAAATAATAATTTGCATTTGCACAACAGTGAGTGCATTTCTTAAAACAATTGGTGTAAACTGCACCGCATAGTGACTGACCTGCAAAAGTGTGTATTTTGATTGAAATCTTTTGTTTACATGTCCAAAGCAAGTATTTACCAATGACCCAATCAAACTGACAAGTCCTTACGCCATTGTTTATACCAAGATAGTGAAACAGCTTTGTGTTGTTGTCCATATTTAACAGTTCACTCTGTAAGTATAGTGTAATGAACAATGCACATGAAAGGGAGCACTATTCCCTATGTGACACATTATTGTCATCTCTGATCTGAGAATTGTGCCAAAGCAACTGAGAAGAAGTGTACTGTTGTGAGCTGCGAAAACCAAATACCAAGTTGATATACAGCTCCATACAGGTATTTGTAGGATATATTTGTATTTGTATGTTTATATGAAGTAAAATATGTTTGGACTGATTGACACAAGTCATGTTCGTTTTCATTGAAGTTCACATATAGGTATTTAGGTATGTGGCCGTTACACAGGATAACTGTACCCATTTCCAAGTGTGTAAGCTCCAGTTTTGGAGGAATTAGTTGCACATATACATTAAACAAAGTGTTTTCTAGAGTATGAATGAATGATGATGAATGTATGAATTCAGGCTCATAGCTTAGCTTTATTATACCCAACTGCAATAACTGCAGACATCTTACTTATGTATGTAAACATGCAATGATAGTGTTGACATGCAACATTTTATTTAGAAATGAAAATCCATTCATAACCCATTCGCGAAATTGTAGGCCAGGCAGACTGTCTATTCACTGTTGAGCCAAAATTACCCCTGGAACCGGTCACAGTGAAAGCGAAGCTCCTGCAGCCGGAATTCCCCCAACTGCTCTCTGGACCTGAGGGTCTCATGCACCCATACCTTTCTTGCTGCTGCTGCGGGTGCCTTCCTCTGTCTTCTCCTCACAACCAGGGCAAGTGCTTTCTTTTGGTTCAAAGACAGAAACATCTTCGCCACCAAATCACTACTGTGTATCCTACTTAATGTCGCGTACTGCTCGTCTGATGTAAACACCGGACGCATATTATATTATTAAATATTGCTGCATGTATGACGTAAATTTGCGCTGAGCCCGGCGGCAAGCACAACAAATATATTTGGGAATAGGACAACCGCGTACAATGTGAACGGGCCCTAATACAGTCAAATAAATAAAACATAAAACACCAGAAAAAATATACAAGGAGACATGAGACACATGAGGGTTTTTAGCTGCTTTTTAAAATAGTCCAGTCCAACGATCTTAAGCTTATTGCGAGACTATTCCAAAGCTTAGTGGCTGCCAACTCGAAAGGCACGGCCTCCCCAAGTCTTTAAAACATGTCCGAGGTACACTTAGAAAGTCTTAGCTTGCCAAAACTAGTAACTGCAAAATGTAACAAGGTTTACGTTAAAAGACATTTTAAGCATCATTGCATTGGTTGCCTTTTGGTGGCCTTGGTGTGCGTTGCATGAGTTTTGGTTTGTGTTTCTGAGTTTGAGATGAAGTTACTGTCATTCTGCCCGGAAAACTCAACTCAAGAAAATATCATCCAGCCCAGCCAGCAGAGAATTTCTGTGTGTGTGTGTGTGTGTGTGTGTGTGTGTGTGTGTGTGTGTGTGTGTGTGTGTGTGTGTGTGTGTGTGTGTGTGTGTAAATGAAAGAGGGAAAGAGAGAGAGTTCATGCATAATGCTGAGGGTAGCGATGGTGACAGGATGTCATGCTCCTCAGCAGTCAGACCCCTCTGAGACCAAAATTACAGGAGGGCTGAAAAAGACTGCCTTGAGTTTACTTGAGTCTTGTTTTTTGATGTTGTCTTTCTTTGAGCCTGCATGTGGCTGTTGCGACTCTACGGTCTCACTTCTGGAATTTCTGGAGTTTATAGATTCAAACGTAATGACAAAGCCTTAGTTTGTGTGCCTCAATCCCTTGAACCTGTTTAATCTCAATAGGAACCCATTCATGTTGAAGTGATTAATGTCCCTTTAATAGGCTAATTACAATAGCCTGTCATGTAAAACGATTTATGCTGAGTAGATGTGATGCATTTGACCTGTGTGTGTGTGTGTGTGTGTGTGTGCGTGTGTGTGTGTTTATGTGTGTGTTCTCTCCCTCTTCTCATATACTGTATTCATTTAGTTATTTTCTTTATTTATTTTCCTGTCCTCCCTTGATCACAGCTTCACCCTATCACTCTCTCTCTGTCTCCCTGCTCACCTTTTTCTTGTCTTTCTAACATATTGTTAATTGGTGATTACTGCAGCAACAAAAGGTTAGATGAATGTGTTGATGGGATTCTGTTGTCATGGGAAGGGCTGAAGGCAAAAGGCAGCATCCGCTGAGTTTAATGATCCTGCGCGTGTGTGTGTATGTTTAAAATCTCTCGCTAAATCATGCATGAATATGACGTAGTTTGTTAAAGAGCTGAGGGCTTTTGCACACACAAACCCACACGCACGCACGCACACACACACACACACACACACACACACACATATGCACACAGACTGCAGAAGATGGATGTTCTAGGTTCTCAGTAATGCCTCTATGTCTCAATCTGTCTTCCTGAAAATGACAACGTGCCATGATCATACAGGATATATAGCTATACACACATACACAAACAGATACACACACACAAAGGTAAAGATACAGATTAAGACACAGAGAGACTCAAAGAGCCAGGGATTAAAAGATAAAGTGACATAAATGGAAAGAAACAGTGAGCTGCACTTATGAATAAAATTCCAATGCAATTTTTCTGAATTTTTTTAATGCTACCTGTTACCTGTAAATCCTTTCCCACCTTTCTGCTTTTCTTATATATTTTTCTCATGGAGGGAACATGTCATATCATCTAAAACTTGTGCCATGCACCAGTGTTTGTTGTTTCTGTAGGTGTGTGTGTGTGTGTGTGTGTGTGTGTGTGTGTGTGTGTGTGTGTGTGTGTGTGTGTGTGTGTGTGTGTGTGTGTGTGTGTGTGTGTGTGTGTGTGTGTGTGCGCCTGTACTGTATGCATGCTGTATGGTGTTTATAAAAAAAATGTCTGATGATTACAAATAATCATATTTCTGGCATTTGTGTTTTTTTTCACGCGTTGCATAATAATAACTCTGCAGGTCGGTAAAATGGGCACATAGAAACTGTTGCTATAGAAACGCCAGAATAAAAGCACCCTCCCTGGTAACGACACAAGTTTTCATTTCTTCCTGTGAGATGGGAAAGGGGGTGTCACTCTTTGTGTTCTCTCTTTCTCCCTTTTTCCCTTCTCCCTTTGAAATGAGACAACAGTTTCTGTCTTTTCTTTCTCCATGTCCCACTTTCATTCCATTTCTCACTCCCTCTCTTCCTCCTTTCAACCTCCCCTTCTACTTCCTCAGAGGGCCCTATTTCTGTGAGTCAAATTCACTGCACTAGTGCACTTGGCTGTGACTGACAGATTTTTGGTAATTTCATGACCAGAGGCTGTAGCGCTCCTGCAGTGCACCTGCAGCGCTAATGTAAAAGAGGCTGGACTAGGAGGAATAAATTATCATTATCAATCATGAACAATCAGATCAGCTCCTCTCATCCCATTTAACAGCAGTGTGCTCCCACCGCACACTGACATTTTGTAATGGAGATAAGAGCCCAGAAATCTCCCATGAGGAAATTTAAGTTCTTTATCAGGAGGTGCAGAGACTCAAAACACAAATACACACTATTCCAAATATCCAACAAGTGGTATCAGTTTGGATCTAGTTCAGCAAGATCTTTTCAAGGATGAGGAATGTGAGCTGCTTTGAAAATATGCACTATCCTTCAAATTCAAATGATTGTGAATCATTGCAGTAATAAAAATGTTGACATGCTTGTGCTGGTATGCTGTTGACAACACACTCAAATACAGAAAAACAATGCATTTTTTGAAATAAGCTGTGGTGTGAGCAGGCACAATTTGATACCAGACAACACTGACCCATCTAATTTGTGTTGACATCTTCCTCTGGTGTGCCCTCTCCTTAATGTTGGTATATTAATGTCATTGCAAGCTACAACATTACTGAACTCACACAGGCAGGAAATTATCCACTTGCACGCAAATTTACCAGTGCAACATTGCTGTTAGTAATCTGCTCCGGCGTGACATTTTGTCTGGGGACATCTTATATGTGACACATTATACATTTCATCAATATACTCTCCCACATTTGGCTATGATAAGGAATATGCCCAAGTCTTGAAACCGAAACTAAAGTGGCATATATTCATTACTGCAAGCAAGAACATTATTTTATCTGAAAAAAGTATTTCCCTATAACATTAAATATTCATACCACATGTGCAACAATCAAAGTTAGGGGAAAAAAATCATCACTATATATTATTTATCACAATATTTAACAGAAAAAAGCTAATCTGCCTAATCAGAACTGTGTGGATGTGGATTCATTAGATTTGATTGACAGTTGCCTGGTTAAAGGACTGTAAAGCCCAGTTCAGAAACCATAGACTGTTAATAAATATGTGTGTATATGTGTGTGTATATATACATATATATATATATATATATATATATATATATATATATATATATATATATATATATATATATATACACACACACACACACAGTGTATATATACACACACTATATATACAGTACTGTGCAAAAGTTTTAGGCAGGTATGAAAACATTTAGTAAACTAAGAATGCTTTCAAAATGGAAATGTTAATAGGTAATTTTCATCAATTAACAAATGCAGTGAATGAACAGAAGAGGAATCTAACTCAAATCGATATTTGGTGTGACCACCCTTTGCCTTAAAAACAGCATCAATTCTTCCAGGTACACTTGCACGAAGTTTTTGAAGGAACTCGGCTGGTAGGTTGTTCCGAACATCTTGGAGAACTAACCACAGATCTTCTGTGGATGTAGGCTTCCTCAAATCCTTCGGTCTCTTCATGTAATCCCAGACAGACTCGATGATGCTGAGATCAGGGTTCTGTGGGGGCCATGCCATCACTTCCAGGACTTCTTGTTCTTCTTTACGCTGAAGATAGTTCTTAAATTACCTTGGCTGTATGTTTGGGGTCGTTGTCCTGCTGCAGAATAAATTTGGGCCAATCATACGCTTCCCTGATGGTATTGCATGACGGATAAGTATCCGCCTGTATTCCTCAGCATTGAGGACACCATTAATCCTGCGCAAATCTCCAACTCCATTTGCAGAAATGCAGCCCCAAAGGAAGGAACCTCCACCATGCTTCACTGTTGCCTGCTGACACTCGTTATTGTACCGCTCTCCAGACCTTCGGCGAACAAACTGACTTCTGCTACAGCCAAATATTTCAATGACTCATTAGTCCAGAGCACCTGCTGCCATTTTTCTGCACCCCAGTTCCTATGTTTTCGTGCATATTGAGTCGCTTGGCCTTGTTTCTATGGGCGTTTTCACACATGAAAGTCTGGACCAAGGTTTATGTTTTTGTTACATTGTATACATTTGATCCGGTAAGTTGTGGTTTCACATTGCAGTTTGGCAAGCGCACTAAAAATCTATACATGACAAACCTACGTCCTGCCGTCATCACATATGTGAGCTACGTCTCCAGATACTTCTAACTGATTGGTTTGTTGAAGGGCTTCCTCGTCCTCTCATATGCTCTCTCTGTGTCGGAGTTTTTCCAACTGACTGCTGCTCTCCCCCTACTGACTGCTGCTCTCCCCCTACTGCCGCGGCCCTTTTTGTTTTGTTGTGATGTTGAGAAGCAAGACACGGGAACTTTCTTTCTGGAGCATTTATTCAGAGACAAACTGAAACCTACGCTGTACATTTACCACTTAACAAATAAACTGCTGATGTATTCTCTGCTCTGATAGCCGACAGCTGTCGTCTCTGAACGCATTCACCGTCACTCTCTCTCACGAAGCACCTTAAAGGAGCTTCCCCGGTCTTGTAACACAAGGAGAGCCTGCCAGAGCTTCTTGTATTTGGTCCAAAAGTTCGAACCATCCAAAAAATGCTTTCACACTATAAACAAACCGGACCACGGTTCAGTTTGGTCCGGACCGAGGCCACCTCTTTTTATTGGACCAAAATTTGGTCTTTTGATCCGGACCGCGGTCCAGGGGAAGTTTCACACCTGTAATTTTGGTTCGGATCAAACTAAAAAGTCCGAAAGTCCGGACCAAACGAGGTATGTGTGAAAATGCCCTATGTCAGAGGTATGGTTTTTTGGCTGCAACTCTTCCATGAAGACCACTTCTGGCCAGACTTCTCCGGACAGTAGATGGGTGTACCTGGGTCCCACTGGTTTCTGCCAGTTCTGAGCTGATGGCACTGACATCTTCCGAGGGAAATAAGATTGATGTGTTTTTTACACTGCGTCTACGATCCTTAACGTTGCCTGTTTCTTTGTGCTTTTTCAAAAGAGCTTGAACAGCACATCTTGAAACACCAGTCTGATTTGAAATATTTGTCTGGGAGAGACCTTGCTAATGCAGTATAACTACCTTGTGTCTTGTTGCTGTGCTCAGTCTTGCCATAGTGTATGACCTGTGACATGAAACAGTCTTCCACAACCTCACCTTGGTAGCAGAGTTTGGCTGTTCTCCTCACCCAGTTTTAAGCCTCCTACACAGCTGTTTCTGTTTCAGTTAATGACTGTGTTTCAACCTACATGTGACATTGATGAGCATTAACGCCTGTTTGGTAGAATTGGTTGATTATACACCTGACTACCTGCTGGTTTGAAGGCAAAGGGTAGTAACACCAAATATTGATGTGATTTAGATTTTTCTTTTGTTTGCTCATTTTGCATTTTGTAAATTGATAAAAATAAACGATTATTATTTATATTTTTGAAAGCATTCTTAGTTTACAGCATTTTTTCACACCTATTCAATTCAATTCAATTTTATTCATAGTATCAAATCATAACAGAGTTATCTCGAGACACCATACAGATAGAGTAGGTCTAGACCACACTCTATGAATTCCAAAACCCCAACAATTACAGTAATTCCCTCAAGAGCAAGCATTAGCAGTGGCTGTTGCAACAGTGGCGAGGAAAAACTCCCTTTTAGGAAGAAACCTCGGCAGACCCAGACTCTTGATAGGCGGTGTCTGACGGGGCAGGTTGGGGGTGTGATGAACAGTGGCAAATAATAGTCACATTAAAGATAATGGAACAGTGACTTCGAAGGTAGTCGTGGAAGTTCATGTCATAGCAGGGCACATCGTGTCATACTGAGTAGTGCAGTCTCCAATACCGGATCCTGACTACTCTGTGCGTATGAACATCACAGCAGGGCGTTGCGGATGTAATGTGGCGCTGCAGAGCATGGATGGATGGATGGACGCAGCAGGACACGGCCAGGCATTGCAGGGAATCGCAGAGCTTTGCGATATATGTATATATGTATATATATATATATATATATATATATATATATATATCAGTCAATGGTTGAAACTTGCATATTCTTGCAACAAGCCGGTCTGCAGCGTTCTAAAACCTGCCAGTTCACACCATTGCGATGAGATGAGACGTGTATCATCTCCATAATGCCTCTTTGTACTTCTGCTCTAACTAGCTGGATCTCTAGATATCATTTGTTTCGTCTAAATATGATTGTGGATAACGTTAGTGATAGTGAGATGTTTGCTACAGTTGCATTTCTAGTGATGAATCGGCGAAAACACGTTTTATTTCTCTGATTCACTGCTTTGTTCTAACGCCGCTGGGCGCTCCCTCTCTTCAGTCACTCTCTATCTTGCTTGACCATATAACGTTACCGTGCTTTCGGGTGGTCGTTGAGGCCAGGGGCATCGGATTGGGGGGAAAGGGGTACCCAGGGCCCTCGTGTGAGGAGGGCCCAAAAAGATGCTAGAATGAATGGCTGTGGATGTGGGGAGGGGCCCATGGAAAATGCTGTTGAAACAGGTGACGTCCCTTACGTTCTAAAACCAGCCTATGCATCTTGAAAAGCTGAGTTGCAGCTAAACCATCAGCTGGAATGAGTCGAGCTGAGATGGGCCGGTTCAGACGGCTGCAACTTTTCCCTGCGACATTCTCGTCGAAAATCTTTGGTCTGAACTGGGCTTAAGCAAACAACTCCACAACTGTCATCCCGTTTTGATTCAAATCATACTTAATCCCAATTGGTGTGGCATCACTTTTTCCAAACTGAGTTCTGGCCATTTTAAACCAGTGAGATGAGCATAGACAAATAATAGAAATACAGAAAAAAAAGTTTTAATATGAAATATCCACTTTGGCCTAAAATGGTGTTCATATTGGAGGCCACTGAAGAATGCTGATGGACAAAATATATTTCCAGGGCCTTTAAATGCATCTTGATTCTTTGAAAATGTATTTTAGCTTTTATAGAAGTTATTGTTTTGAATATCTTACAGTACAGTTGGAACATTTTTTGTCTCTAGAACCACACAACTTAAATACACTAAACTTTGTGATCTGTGTTCAAAATTAAATGTAACCTAATTAAAACAATTTCTCTGGTACCTAATTGCTGTTGTTCAAGATAGTGGCCCACAACCTTCTCAACATCTCTCAAACCCAATTTGTAATTATTTGGACAACCAAAGAAAGAAGTCACCATCCCATAAAAGTAATATAATTTGCTCTATTTCTCTAAGGCAGCATGGGGTATGAGAACTGTCACTTTATTAAAAGATGGTCATATTAGACCAAACATTTCAATTTTCATTCTTTCCCTCAACTTTTTTTTTTAACTTTCTTTTATTTAACAAATTAAATTGTGTTAGAGTGAACTTTATTCCGTCTGGATGAAGTACACTGTCTTTTATCAAGTCAAGTCAATTTGTATTTGTATAGTAGAAATTACAAATTTCCCTTAAGGGCTTTACAGTCTTAAGCATACAACACCCTCGAGACCCCCCCTCCCTCCCAAAACAAACAAACAAACAAACAAACAAACAAACAAACAACAGTTTTTCTTCTTCACATCCTTTATTTTGTCTGTCCCTGTAGCCACATCTACAGTGTTTTCCTAATCATTAACTTTACCTGTCCCCCCTGCTGACCTACTGCCCCCCCCGCCACTGTTTATCTCTTGTTTTTACACTTTTAACCCTGCTTAATTTTTTCTCTCTCTGCCTACTGTATGCATGTGTCTCTCTCTAACACGCACACAGTCTGCTAGCTCATGTAAAACATCAATGTCCCAACAGATGAATAACAAAGCACACTGCAGCATATAGAGTATTAGGGCCCCAAAGGCAAATACATAGATGCATCTCTCTCTCTCTCTCTCTCTCTCTCTCTCTCTTCCTCTCGCACACTCTTTTGCACTCTTTAACTCTCCTTGCATTTCTCTTTCTTGTGTTTTTCTGTGAATGAGAAGTTCCTGGTCATTTCTTGATATCTTTCTTTTGATCCTTTTCTTTATGCATATTGCTGTGGTGGTCAGTTGGCCAGCTAACGCACCTTGTTAGATTCACAACCATCAGACACAGCTGTTATACTGCCTTGTTTGTTTGTGTGTGTGGTGCTTGCATGCATTTGAACTGTGCACTGTGACACACATTAACTTAACACACAAATCGCCCAGCAGAGCATCTCTGTCTCTCTCTCCATCGCCATCTCCCTCACCTCTTGTCTCTCCCATATACACAGGAGACACAAAAATCCACAGGGACCAACAAACTCAAGAGACTAGAAAAAACAGGAAGGAAGACCTATACATAGAAGCCCTGACAAAGGATATACAGTATAAGGGATATACTTCCCTCACCTAACTCCTTACATTCAGTAAACATCTGGTTAGAACAGTCAAATACTGAGCCGTTGCAGATATAACTTATTAGGTAAATGCTACAATTGACAGAACTCAATTAATTTCGAAGGAGAAAGGAAGCTGAATTATTTACAACTGAATTACCATAGCTCGTCTCTGGCAATCAGTTTAAAAACTACATGCTGTGGTTTGGGATGGTAAAAGCCCAGGCTTTAAGGCGTCATTTGTACCAAATTGTTTCTTTCTTAAAACATCCAGTGTATCACTCATCACTTTGAAGAAAAATGTTCTGGTCTTGAAGGCTTCCATCAGCAATGACCCAAATTTAATTGTGCATGTTGTAAGAACAGCCCAATTTTGTGTGAATTATGGAGGTTTTTGCTTTTTAATGTGCTGATAAAGTGTTGCAAACAAAGCTAATAAAGGCCCTATATCACCTGTAATAGCCTCATATCCCACTGTACACCTGCCAGATTCAGAATGCATCTTAATACATTGACATCTTGGGAGTATAAGTATAATTACAATGTGTTCATAATACACAATGCACTGATCTTGATGATGTTTTCAGTAAAATAATGATAAGCAATCAAATGAAAGGGGCATATAAAAATCATTTCACATTTGCACCAATGCAACACACACCCAGGGTATATGAGGTAAGCCAATCTGTCAGAGAAATATGCAAATAAGCAAATAGCCTGAATGAATGTATTTTTCTGGGGAAAGGCAGATACAGTGTTTTATATTGTCAAGTTTCTTGTCAACGGGTCCAGTGTTCATTTCACTCTGACTCTGGAATAAAGCTGAAATAGAAACTCAGAAACTGATTCGGAATCTGAAATTCAAGGAACTTTCAGTCATTCCTTGATAACTCTTTATATCTTATCATCAAAGAGTTATAAAGGAATGACTCAAACGTCGAAATCCAAAGAAGGATCAAATAACAGTGACAAAACAAGACTGGTAAAATTCACTTTCTCAGTCATGTTCAGTCATGCTTATTGTCGAATAAACGAGTGGACAAAATTTCAGCAATTAAATTTCCCCAGGTTAACAAAAGAAAGAAATGTGGACGAAAGAACAGAAAAAAACTAAAGTCTGCTGCCAGATAACTTATTAAAATTATTATTATTATATTATAAAAATAATTGCTTGTTGTCACAGCATTACAGTATTAATAAAAGCATTTAACGAGTAATGTAAATGAGATCTGCATTCCTTTTGGATGAAACATTCACAGCAAAAATAAATTACAGAGCAAGCTAGCTAGGCTAGCCAGGTAACATTAACGTTAGCTTAGTAACATTACCCAGCGAGTCAAATTTTCAAACAAGTCTCCGAACATAAAGTTGTGAATTCTTCATACTTAATAATTAGTGTCTAAGTATAGTATAATTTGGGTCTAATATGACATTACATGCAGTTTCCAATTACAGCATAATTTAGGAATGTGGTGTCTAACTAAGGTCTAACTGTGTTTGTTTACTGTCTAATAAAGACCATATTATATCTATCTTGGTCTAATTTGATACAAATTATGACTTATTACATCTTATGAGTGTACCATAAAATAAAGTGTGACCGAATAATTGACTGTGGAAATATCACATCAGTTTTATGGTTTAAATTATGTTTTCCAGCTTAGGAGGTTGGTTACCAAGCAGTCAGAGCTCCTGGTCAAAAGATGTGTTACCATAACCTCCCTATAAACTTATCACTTTAGAAGTAATAATGATACAGAAATATATAAAATCTAAATCATACACTATAACATTCATACTGATATAATGGTTATTGCCAGATCAGTGAAAGTGAAAGGGGGGGAGATAAGTGAATAATTTTCACAGCAGGAAGAGATTGTAATATAAATCATCATATAATTATAAAAGCGACACACCTAAACTAGTGTCTGCAAAAAAAGTATGCAACAACTTGTTTAATGTGTTAAAGAAAACATCTCTCATTTGATCAAATAACTCATTTATTTTATGTTTATGTTTTTCTCATTTGCAGATATTATGACTTTTTTTAAATATACATGTGTTTAATCCTAAAGATTCAGGCTGTCAGGCCCAGTTTGAAATATCCTGCTCTTTCTATTACTTCCTAAGTAAGAAATCAAGGATGTGACATAGGGTTTGTAATGTGACATCATGTAACTGGAGACTTAATATTTCTCCCTCTCAAATTATTATCAGTAAGCAAAGCACAATATAATAGGCGTTGATGTAAAACAGCTCACAATAAAATCACAAAACAAACCAAAAATGAAAACTTTGACAAAACCGATTAAGATGTCTTCCAAATAACGAATAAAGTTGATAACTGTGAGAAATTATAGAGGAAAAGAGTTGCAATTTGGTGATGATTTTATTTAGTGAAAAGAAAAACAAGTTATCCGCTGCTAACTGTCATATGAATTTGGGCGAAAGGACCGCTTTCATTTGTTTTTCGTTTACAGTAAAACAGGATTGTTGTCAGATGAAACAAGCAATTGATTTCCACTGTCAGGGAGAAATGTCTTTATTGGCGAGGGGGTGGGTGAGGGAAAGCCGGAAAATAGTAGGAAGAAGAAAAGGATTCAAAGAAAAATTTGGGACTTTCAGGTGCTGAGTGTGTTGTCAGCAATGAAAGAGTGACCCAGTCCTGAGAACATCTCAGCATAATAGCAAAGTTTACCACATACAGATACACACCAAATACACCCAACCCATGAATGTGCGCACACACACACACACACACACACACACACACACACACACACACACACACACACACACACACACACACACACACACACACAAACATATATACAGAGGATTGCTTACCATTGCTTACTCTCAGCACCCATTTTGCTTTGCTGCGCTCTAACACTCGTTCAGCTTATTGCTGAGTTCATGGATTTGATATTCCCACCTAGGCTTGACCGCAGAAGATCCTAGTGTGTTTGTGTCAGAATGTGTGTGCGTGTGTCTGTGTGTGTATGCTGACTCTTTGCTCTCCATATCACATTTACAGGTTGTCTTTTCAAGGATGCAAAGGAATTTGTAGGCCTTTTTCCTTTCTAAGCTTAACCCAAAGGTAAGTTAAATATTGAGCACACTGCCTCTTTTTTCAGCAATAACACTGCAAGCAAGTGCGGCATCAGTGATTTTCATTGTCACATCTTTTCTAGTTGCATTGGCTCTGTGTATATCGATAGTTACGTATTGTAACTCCAGATTCTATGAGTATAGGCGCAGCCCTCTAAGGCTACGCTATTGGGTTTATCCCTTCGCGCATGTGCAGTCGTGAAGATTTTCTTTCCCGCCCTTGTGTACAGTACGGGCTTCAACTACGTCTGCAGATACTGTATATAATACAGAGCGGACCCGTTGTTCATCTCCCAACATCAGCTTTTTCTTCAGCTAATGTGGCCGCAGGTGGCCCGAAGCAGGTGGCCCGAAGCAGGTGGCCCGAAGCAGGTGGCCCGAAGCAAGTGGCCCGAGCAGGTGGCCCGAATCTTAGAGGGCTGCGCCTATACTCATAGAATCTGGAGTTACAATACGTAACTATTGTTCTATTTCGTATAGGTTTCGCCCTCTAAGGCTACGCTATTGGGTTAGGGCAAAGCTAATGTAGTCAATGCCACCTGCGACACAGAGTCCACAAGCAGAACATAGACTTTTTTTTTTCTTTTCTTTTCTTTCATGCACTGACAGGAGATTGCATCAGATAAGCGTTATTCTGGTAAAAGAGCCTGCCATGGTAATGACTTGACCTAGCTGGCTGCAAAGTCCAAGCCATGAGTGTAGGTGTGCATGATAGTGAGAGTTGTACATGATTGACAATTATGGGACGTCCGTGTTCCTCTCAGCCACCCAGTGTAGGGCCTCAGATGAGTACACATGCAGCGGCACATATCATGATTTTAGGCCTGCATGGTTAGTGAGAGAGAGTGTATCATAATTGGTAAATTATGGGGACACCCGCATTCCACCCAGCACCCAGTGTAGGCGGGGTGAGGACCTTAGGAAAAAACAACACACACGCAGGGCGCATAATCCGTGATTGTAGGCGTGCATGATCAGTGACAACATATATATCAGACACCGCTCTCCTACCAGCACCCAGCACAAAAAGAAGGCAGCAGGCAGAGCACACATACAATGGAGCATCATTCGACCGAGTGGGTCATAGAGGGCTCAGACATATTGTGCAGATAGAAACGAATGAAAGGGCATGGAGATGCCCAGGATGCCGCTGCGCAGATGTCGGCTACTGTCTTGCCCTTGAACAGAGCCGCCGTTGCCGACAGCGCCCTCATAGAATGTGCCCGGATGCCCTGGGGGGCTCCACCCCCTCCGTGTTATAGGCCTGGGTGATAGCTTCACACAGCCAGTGAGACAGACGCTGTTTTGAAAGGGCCGCTCCTTGGGAGTGTTCCCTATAGTGTACAAACAGCTGCTGTGTCTGCCTTATGTCCGCCGTGCGTAAAACGTACTGTGATAACACGCGCACCGGGCATAACCAGTGGAAAACCTCCTCCGCGTCACTTTCATGAGGTGGGGGGAAAAAACCCCGGAAAGAATTTGTTAGAATTTTCAGTGTGAATGAGGGGTTTGGCTGTAAGGTGGCTGCGCTCCCGTCCCCTCTAATGGAGAGGAAGGACGGCGAAACTGACAGCGCACATAAGTCACTCACTCTCTTGGCTGACGTCAAGGCAAGGAGAAGCGCTGCTTTTAGTGACAGCAACCTGAGAGAGGCTTGTGCCAGAGGCTCGAAAGGAGGCTTCCCCGGAGCTCGAAGCACCAGGGCTAGGTCCCATTGGGGTGTGAGAGAGTGCACGGCGGGTTTCTGTTGTCTGACCCCCTTCAAGAAATGCTTTACCAGGGGGTGCGCAAAAACCATCCTCTCTCCATAGCCTTCGTGGCAGGATGAGATGGCACACTGTAGTGGTTGTGCGCACCACGGCAGGAGGCAAGCCTAATTTTTGCAAGCGTTCCCGCTCAGCAGCCAGCTCCACAGGCGCTGGGTTATCACCGGGGGGGTGAAATATCGCGCCGTCCAGCTGTGACAGAGCGTCCTTGCGCCACGGCAGTTGCCAGGGAGGACCCGCCAGCAGCTGAACCAGATTTGGGAACCAGGATGCGCTCGTGCGCTCTGGTGCCACATACCTGATCCTGGGGGGAAGGAGGCGTGGGCTTCGGGTGGCCGAAAAAAGTAGCCTTCGGAAGCAGAATGGACGCCAGGCTCTGCTCCGGGGGGGGACCGAAGGGAAGCCCGCTTCTGTGTCGCCTTGAACCCGAGTGAACAGGGCGTAGCGAGAGACAGAACCCGTTAGTTTCCCGGGCTGGGAGAGAGCCTCCTCCACGAACGGCCGAAGCTCCGTGAAGCGCGGCCAGAGTGGAGCCTGTAAGGAGGGCGGCTCCTGAGTGTAAACATGGAGCGGGGGCTGGAAGCTCAGCCAGGAGCGCTATGCCTCTCTGGTCTGCCGCCTTTTTTATGATCTTCGGCAGATCCAAGAAGAGAACCTTAGCGGTGGAGGGTGGAGCCGCCTGAGGCTGCTGAAACGGTGCCCCTGGCCGTTTTCGGAGATGGGGAAGCCGCAGTGGGAGGGGATCGATCCCCTTTTTGAGGTCCAGTCCTCCCAGGGGGGAGGAGGGACAGGCACGGAGCCGTTATCCGAGGGAATCGAGCCATCAGACTTTTGCTCATCGAAAAAGCCTTCCTCCAGCAGATCCAGGGTGTTGACGGATTCCCGTCTGTCTGCCCAGCTGCCATCCCCTTCCCCGCTAGCCTGACAAACCAGAAAACCTTCCACTCCCTTCTTTAGATCTTTAGATGGCAGGCGGGTGCAGAACTGGCAGGAGGCATCGGGGGTGAGAGCCAGGATAGCGTGAGCGGCACCGAGGCAGGTCTCGCAGCGGGGATGGAGGTCCGGCAGCAGGATGTAGCCAGTCCGGCAGTTGGGGCAGAGGCGAACACTGCTGGAAGTCGAGCTTGTCTTCATACTGCTAGCTTGAAGAAAAAGTGGGAGATGAACAATGGGTCCGCTCTGTATATATACAGTATCTGCGGACGTAGTTGAAGCACGTACTGTACGCAAGGGCGGGAAAGAAAATCTTCACGACTGTGCATGCGCGAAGGGATAAACCCAATAGCGTATCCTTAGAGGGCGAAGCCTATACAAAATAGAACTGTATGTTTCCCTACATTGACCGAGGAGCACCACACCTTGTCGAGGAAAACTCAGGCCCGGACAGTTTGACAGTTTAAACTCCAACTCTAAAGGGAATACACAGAACCTGTTCTTAGAGCCCTGCCTTCTGGCTCAGCTCTCTTTTCATCACAACAGCGCGGAAAGTGCATTTGAATGTTCCCGCCCCCGCTGCACCGATTCTCCGGCAATCTCCCGCTCCATTGTCCCCTCAGTCACGAACAAGACCCCAAGGTACTTGAACTCCTTCACTTGGGGTAAGCACTCATTCCCTACCTGGAGTAGGCACTCCATAAGTTTCCTGCTGAGAACCATGGCCTCAGATTTAGAGGGGCTGATCCTCAAACTAGCCGCTTTACACTCGGCTGCAAAGCGATCCAGTGAGTGACCAGTGAGGTCACAGACCAATGATACCATCAGGACCACATCATTTGCAAAAAGCAGCAATGAAATCCCCAGTCCACCGAGCTGCAACCCCTCCCACAAAAAAAAAAAAAAAAAAAAAAACACAATAGTGGCAACTACAGATAGCATAATACTAGAAATAAAGTCATCGATACCAGTGAAATTTCATAATTCTTAAAGGGTAACTACCTTTTTTTTTCAACCCTTAACTACCTTTTTTTTTCAACCTGGACTCTATTTTAATATGTTTTTGTGTCTGTTGACTATTGGGAACAACAATCTTTTGAGCCGTTTTGGGTCATCTTTCCACTTTTCTAGCCATCACAACTCTAGTTTTGGTTGAAATAAACACATAGTTTACCAATTTACATGTGCAAATATAATAATAATAATAATAATAATAATAATAATAATAATAATAATAATAATTTATACTTTATTAATCCTGCAAGGGAAATTACAATGTTATCAATCATTATACACATTACACACAGGCATGAATTTCACACACATGCTCAGTACCTATACATGCACTGATGGAGAGATGTCAGAGTGAGGGGGCTGCCCATGGAAAGGCGCCCCAAGCAGTTGGGGGTTCGGTGCCTTGCTCAAGAGCACATTGGCAGTGCCCAGGAGGTGAACTGGCACCTTTCCAGCTACCAGTCCACCACCATACTTTGGTCCGTATGGGGACTTGAATCATCAACCCTCCGGTTCCCAACCTAACAAATTTCTGGATGGATCTCATCGATCCCCGGGGCTTTGCCACTGTGGAGTTGTTTGATTACCTCAGTGACTTCCACCAGGGAAATTGACAACAATCCCCCATCGTCCTCCAGCTCTGCCTCTACCATAGAGGGCATGTCAGTTGGATTCAGGAGTTTCTCAAAGTGCTCCTTCCACCACCCAATTACCTCATCAGATGAGGTCAACAGTGTCCCATCCTTACTGTACGCAGCATGGATGGTTCCCTGCTTCCCCCTCCTGAGGTGGTGAACGGTTTTCCAGAAGCACCTTGGTGCTGACCGAAAATCCTTCTCCAGGTCTTCTCCAAACTTCTCCCACACCCGGAGCTTGTCTGTTAGAGGAGAAGATGGCGCCTGTGTTTGGCTATGCGTCGGTCACCTCTCTGCTCTCTCATACATTTGTAATCTTCCTTGTGATTTTCCTTGTGTCAACCCTATCAACTACCAGTTATTTCTCTGCAATCATACAGTATGATTGGGCTGCGTTGCTCAGCATTAAGGCACATATGCAGGACTTTTGTATTACCCAGGACCGATTTTCTGAGTTTTTCCCCCTGAGTGCCACGCGTCATCGCTGGAATACCTGTTGCTTACCCGGCGCCGCGGCAGGAGAATGAAGCGGGGATCCAGGGCTGGGGTCCAAGTCTGGAGGAGAAAGTGGCAATCCCGTGGATTTTCATCTAGGCCAAACGGATCCAGTGCTCCTGGGAGTGAGCGGTGCCTGAGGCCGGTTCCGGTCTGCGAGTCAGATCGGGATGCGGTCTGTGCATCATCACCTGTGTGGAGCACCTCAGACCGGATCTTCCCCACCCGGCCTGCTTGCCATCGTGCGCCCCGCCAGCGTGTCCTGTGCCCGGTTACCTGTTGGACGGATCATGCCATCCAGCATGTCCCAGACCAGCCCTTGTCACACACGCGCTCTACCAGGATTGCACTTCGAGCAAGGCTTTTACCCTGAACGACCATTTCACTAAGGAGAACTTGGACTTTCTGTTCATTACAGAGACGTCGCAGCGGGAGAACGAGCACTTTCATCTTAAAGAACTATGCCCCCCGGACTGCTCCATGTTTGGGACTCCTCGGCTCGCGCACCGTGGAGGCGGACTTGCGCTGGTTTTTCGGGATTCTTTCTGCTGCAGTTTGACGGACACCACTTCATTCAACTCCTTTGAGCTGCAGATGTGTAAGGTTGGGAAAATACACCCCTTTTACTGTGTTTTAGTTTACCGACCTCCTGGTCCTGCACGTACATTTCTTGACGATTTCTCTGAGTTTTTAACGTCTATCATTAAACTAGATCGCGTTTTAGTCCTTGGGGACTTTAATCTGCATATTGACGATCCCTCTTGTTCAACCGCAGCTGAACTGTTGACTATTATGGATTCTTTTAACTTTGTACAGCATGTTTCTGGTCCCACGCATAAAAAAGGCCACACGTTAGATTTGGTGTTCTTTTGTGGCCTAAACATTGATAATCTGAGTGTTGAAGAATTTCAAATTAGTGACCATTGCTGTATTTCTTTTAATTTGTCGCTTACCATGATGTCTACTGTCTGTAATGTTGTAACACAAAAACGCATCATTAGTGAGACAACACCTAGTGATTTCTCTGCCTCTTTTGACTCTTGCCCCTTTTTTGAATGTGATGATGTTGATTCAGGCCCTCCCATGGATAAATTATAACATTTGTAGTTTTAGGAGAAAATGTCGGAAGACAGAGCGTCTGTGGAAAGCCACTAAATTAGAGGTACACAGACTCTATTTAAGAGACATGATGCTGTATCTGAATGAATCGATAAAGCAGGCTCGCTCAGCTTATTTTTCTAACCTTGTGTCAGGAAATAAGAAGAATCCAAAAGTCTTATTTGACACCATTGAAAATCTTACCGCACCTTCGGCTCCTCTTGTGACTGTGTACACACATGAGGATTGTAACAACTTTTTGTCGTTTTTTTTTAACAAAGTACATGACATTAGGGCCAGTGTTAAATCTCCACTCATCAGTATTTGTTCTACTGAGTTTTCACCGGTGTCGTCTTGGTCGTCCTTCACTCCTGTCAGCCTACAAGATGTGAAGACCATAACAGGAAATATGAAACCGTCTTCGAGCCCCGTTGACACTGTCCCAGCAACTCTAAAAAATGTTTGATATTGTCAGCCCCTGTGTGGAAAAATTATTAATCTGTCACTTAGAACTGGCTCAGTCCCCAGCTACTTCAAACACGCTGTGGTAAACCCGATCCTTAAAAAGCCCAATCTTGACCATTCAGAACCTAATAACTACAGGCCCATATCTAAACTTCCATTTATCTCCAAAATTTTGGAAAAAGTAGTGGCATGCCAGCTGACCTCCTTTATGGAGCAGCACAACTTGTTTGATACTTTTCGGTCTGGTTTTTGAAAAATACACTCCACTGAAACAGACCTTATCAAAGTCTCTAGTGATGTGATGATGGCATCAGACTCTGGCCGCTACACTGTACTTGTACTTCTTGATTTGACTTCTGCTTTTGACACTGTGGATCACAGTATACTGATCAATCGGCTTTGTAATGAGATAGGACTATCAGGATCTGTCCTTCAGTGGTTCTGAAGGAACTGACAGAACCTTTAATGTTGCTGTAAACAATGTACAGTCTGATGTGACCAATTTGTCCTGCGGAGTGGCACAAGGGTCAGTTTTGGGTCCTATTTTGTTTTTACTGTACATTTTGCAACTTGGTCAAATTATTGGTTGTTTCAAGGATGTATCATATAATTTCTATGCTGACGATGTCCAGTTGTATTGTTCTTTTAATGATGCCGAGTTCCATCGTTTGTCTCTGTTCCTAGAGTGTGTGTCCTCCATCAAAGACTGGCTGGCCACTAACTACCTGCAGATAAATTCAAACAAGACTGAAACGCTGATCTTTGCTCCAGACCATAAGATCCCCCTGATCAAACAGCACCTTGGCTCTCTGGGCCCCTCTGTCAAATCCAGCCTCAGAAACCTGGGGGTTGTGTTTGACCAAGCCATGTCTTACACACTCAAAACAGCCTGTCCAAAATTGCTTTTATCATCTTAGGAACATCTCTAAAATTTGCAAAATGTTGTCAAAAAAGGATCTGGAAATGATAATTCACGCTTTCATATCAACAAGACTTGACTACTGCAACTCTGTTTTTACTGCCCTGAACAAATTGCAAATTGTTCAAAATTCTGCTGCTAGACTTTTAACAGGTGCCCCTCGAAGGTCTCATATCACTCCAGTCTTGTCGGCTCTCCATTGGCTCCCTGTAAAATTCAGGATTGATTTTAAGATTTTAGTGCTGACTTTCAGAGCCTTAAACGGTCAGGCCCCACAGTACATCCTAGACCTTTTGAAGCCATATTCCTCTGGCCGGACTCTTCGGGTCGGCTGGCCAGAACCCGCTTGTAGTCCCTAAGACTCATTATAAGACCCGAGGGGACCTGTCTTTTCAGTCTGTTGCTCCCAGACTGTGGAACGCCCTGCCCCTGTCCATGCGTCTGGCAGACTCTGTTGTCTCTTTTAAAACGGATCTGAAAACATGTTTATTTACGAAAGCTTTTGGTTGATGGGTTTTCACTAGTGTCACTTTAATTTTACATATGTATATACATTTTTATATTGTTTGTTTGTTTTACCTATTCTTTTGTACAGCACT
>NC_041331.1:26623539-26648539 GCF_004354835.1 Perca flavescens | reverse complement strand
GGGTGTAATAACTCACAGAGGGAGATAAGTGCATGAGAATAAGAGAAGGGAGACGATTTGGGGGGGCCAGGGATGGAGAGAGGAAAGGCTGTGAGAAAGGTTGAAGAGTAAAATTGTAGTGGCAGGAGGGACAGGAGGAGGAGGAGAATGAGGAGGTGAGGGAAGATGGCAGATGATCAGAAGAGAGTGAAGAAACAGCATGTGGGACAAAAAGATTACATGCAAGGGAGAGTTAAAAAGGAGAGAGGGAGAGAGAAAAAAGTGGCCACCATGACTCATGTGTGGCTCCACTTACTGCATAGCCCCAGTGTGTGTGTGTGTGTGTGTGTGTGTATCTCTCGATTCAACAAAAGCAAGGCCTTGACATTAAACTTTAAAGGAACACGCCGACTTATTGGGACTTTAGCTTATTCACCGTAACCCCCAGAGTAAGACAAGTCCATACATACCCTTCTCATCTCCATGCGTGCTGTAATGCTGTCTGACGGCTCCAGCATTAGCTTAGCCCAGCACAGATCCTGCAGGTAACTGGTTCCAACTAGCCTACTGCTCCCAATTGTGACAAAAGTGACAAAATAACGCCAACATGTTCCTATTTACATGTTGTGATTTGTAGAGTCACAGCGTGTACAAAAAACAACGTAACATGAGACACAGCCATCTTCTAACAGTAAACAAACTGGGAACTATATTCTCAGACAGGCTTGCTGCGAGCATATCACTCCGCCCAAGTACTATATTCTTCCACCTGAGAATATAGTTCCCGGTTTGTTTACGGTTAGAAGACGGCTGTGTCTCATATTTGTTGTTTTTTGTACACGGTGTGACTCCACAAATCAGAAGATGTAAATAGGAACATGTTGGCGTTATTTTGTCACTTATTCGGAGCAGTAGGATTACTGGAACCATTCACCTGCATGTTCTGTGCTGGGCTGATGCCGCTGGAGCCGTCAGACAGCCTTACAGCACGCATGGAGATGAGAAGGGTATGTATGGACTTGTCTAACTCTGGGGGTTACGGTGAATAAGCTAAATTCCCAATAAGTCGGCGTGTTCCTTTAAGTAGGGTGAACTGAGTGTTAAGTGCACAGAGTACAATCTCCATACAAACCAAAATGTGTTTTATTTGTGCTATAGAATGTATTTATGTTATGCAACCACAAACAAGAACTATATTTGAAGAACTCTCTCTCTCTATATATATATATATATATATATCATGCAGTGCATAACCTTTTTATGAAAACAGATTTTAAAAAATGAAAATGGCTAGGCCTATATGCACAGCGCACAGTGAATTTAAATTAATGTTTAAGTAAATGTGACATCAGGCATTTTAGAATTTCTTTCTTTCTGTCCGTCTTACTGTCAGTCTCTCCATCTTTCCCTGGCTCTGTACTGTATGTAGTGCTTATTTTCAAGAAGTGCTGTGCGACAAATAGATATCCAGTTAGAGAATTTGTGGCCGGCTCCAAAGATCAAAACCACCGGCGTCTGCCGTCGCTGTTTGATTTGTTCCAAGTAACGGCAGTCTGGACAGATTCTCTGTTTCTGTTTCCTTATGCTGGAGAAGTCATGGAATTTATTTTTATTTAACTCTTAATTTTTTTACATGCATGAGTGAAAATTGAGTTTGTCCTTTTTTAAACGACACGTCAATATCATTAGAGGTTATCATAGGATGCGAGTGCTTCTTGGCAGTGACAAGTGTGCAAAATATGTAATGATATGATTAGCCACCAGATGGGGACAGTGCTCCACTCAGGACAGGTCTTGAAGCTGGACAAAAGCAGAGGTGGAGATCGCCAGCTGATAAAAAATGGAGACTCCTGTAGGTACACAGGAAGGGAGAGGATTGGATTACATATGTTGTATATTTAAAGCAGATTAAATCTAATCGCCTGGGCTTGAATGTGTGTGTGTGTGTGTGTGTGTGTGTGTGTGTGTGTGTGTGTTTGTTATTTGCATGTCCATTTTTGTGTGAGAAAATGATCTTCCTTGTGCAGCAGTTCAAGTCATTCTGTACCACTGGGTGGCTTGGAAAGTGTGCATGAATGTATATGTGGTTTTGAGGAATGGGGATATGGAGCAGCTGTTTAAATGCTTTTTACAGTAATTGCTGTTGTGTGTGTGTATGCGTGTGCATGTGTGTGGTGTATGGTGTCATCACTTGGGCTGTGTTGTGATAGACTCTCGGCTCCACACACCAGGCAAGTCTGTAATTACTCAAGCCAATGCTCATACACATTGTAAGCTTGTAGTCTGTAACCCCCTCTCTCTCTCTCTCTCTCTCTCTCTCTCTCTCTCTCTCTCTCTTTCTCCAAACTCGCTCTCTCTTTCTCTCCCCCTGAAGTCTTCCTCTTTAATTCCCAGTGTGGTCCCAGCTCTGGTTTGGCCTTGAGATCTGTCTCCTTTGTTTTGGAATGTGTCGGTGCTTCTAGCCAATTCACCCACATGCTCAAGCTTCACTGGCAACACACACACACACACACACACACACACACACACACACACACACACACAACAACACACACACACACACACACACACACACACACACACAAAAACAGAGAACAGAGGTATCATAATGTATTGGCTTCTCTGACCAACTTGACCCAGCCAACAAGCCAATTACACATGACTGTTGAGATACACACATTTTAAGCAGTGAGCTCACACATAGCAGACAGGTTTTGAAATGTCCTGTGTGTGTGTGTGTGTGTGTGTGTCTGTCTGTCTGTCTGTCAACCCCAGGCTAGAGCGAATTCCTTGCTGCGTTGCAGTTTACAGCAGGGATGTTTCCAACAGAAAATGTGCACGCAGCCAATCAGAGCAGAGCATCCGGTTGATGACAGAGCTTTTGCAGATCATGAGTGATATGCGCACGCCTTTTTTGTATCTTTGATCATGCCAGTAGGAGTGTGCTTATTTGTGTGTCAGTGTTACCTATGTATTGTGTGTGTGTTTTTTTTTGTGTATGTGTATGTGTAAAGTGTTCCTATGTAGTTACTGCCAGCAGCCGTCAGAGGACAAGAGGCTAAGCCACATCTCTAACCGGTTTGAGAGCCTCCCTATCTCTCCTCAAACAGACTGGGTTGCTGGGCACACACACATGCACAAACCCACACACTTATGCACAAATGCACACATGCTCATGCACCATGTTCATGTATCTTCCCTTTTTACTGTTTCCCTTTCTCTCTCTCTTTCGAACACGCACACGCACACACACACACACACACACACACACACACACACACACACACAAAACACATGCACACATACACACACAGATTCCCTCTCCCAGCGTGGCTAAACTAGATTAGTGTGCATAAAGGCTCATAATCCCTGCTGCCTCCCTAGCAGGCAGAGAGGAGCCTGTCCTCCAAATTAGGTTGGCCTCTCTGGCTGATGAGTGGCTGCCAGCAAGGGTCCACTTTGTTTGTGTTTATGTGTGTGTGTGTGTATTTTGAGCTGTGAAGCACACGTCTCCAGCTGCTGTGTCACTTGTAGGCATGTGAACATCCACTTAAAGAAAGGACAAAGGAAGATGGCACTGTGAAACCAGTGGCACAGTGTTTGCTTTTCTTAGTGTTGTAACTGACGGTATGTTTATCTTGGTAAATATCACATGGCAAAAGTTAGCAGTTGACTGTACGAAAGATAAACAGGAGTAGTCTAAACTTAACAGCAGGATTCGCTTGTTAAAGGTAGGGTTGGGTACCGAAACCGGTTCCACTATGGAATTGATTAGAACTAATAGTATTAGAATGCAAATTTTGGTTCCTCATTTCGGTTCCACTTAATGTGTCGACTGAAATATTTTCCCTCTGTCGCTCTGGACAGCGGCAGGCTCTTTTTTCTTTCTCCGCGCTATTCTCTGACATGCCCTCTACAACCATTGCTGATAGACGGCTTTTTGTACACGCTCCGAAACGGACGTAAAAATATGTCATATTTTCCCTCTGGGCTCACCAAAACGGACATGAAAGCATAATAACCATTCACTGACTACACGTGATCGCTAGTAAACATATTACACCTGCTCTGCTAGTCTATCGTTCAGGACAAGACCCTGTAGCCTGGTGGTGGGGGAAGCAGGACAGCCTCCCCAAATTGTCTGCCATTTCAAACTCATACCTGTTTGTACAGGCCTTTTTGACACCATCTGAGAGAGTTTTCCCCTGTGCAGGACCTGCCATAAGTCAGGAGAGGTGTAGTATCTTGCCAGATGAGGCAAATATGGTAATTTTTCTGCAAAAGAACTGCTAAAGTTTGAAGCTGGTTGGCATACCAACTCAGCATTTATTTATTTTGTTGTTACTTGTTAATAGTGTTACATTATTGTGGTTGTGTGTTAGGTGACTTAGGTTTACTTATTATATATTTAAGTTCTTTAAAACGTTAATATATTGTTAAATTGAAATCATTTTCAATTAAGAAAAAACTATAAAAGAGCCTATCTCTGATGTCATTTTTCAGTTTTTCAAGAATTGGTTTAGGAATCTGAATCGTTTTAAAAGTACCGGTTCGGCATCGGAATCGTAAAAATCCAAACGATACCCAACCCTAGTTAAAGGATGCTTCAGCATTGAATGTCTCCTGGCGTAGGCCATTCCTTTGGAGCAGAGATGCTCACAAGTCTCTGAGTCAAGTCTCAAGTCTTGGAGCTCGAGGTCAAGTCTCAAGTCTCTGGTGGTTATACTGGGTGTTGTATCACCTGCTTTGTTCCATCCAACACTGCATAGCTATATATATGGAATTCAAAGCATGTAATATGTTATTATTACTCCTTTATCTATTAGTCATACAGTATTAGCTGTAATTAGTTGTTTGGTATATAATCACTGTAAACAGGCTATTACAAAAATAGTTATAGACTGGTACTCAGGTTATCAGGAAAATGTTGCTAAAATTATTAGCAATAACTGTATTAGCACAACCATGTAATGTGAGCTGGGTCTCCAACTAATGACAGCTTATCAACACATGCCCCAGACTCTCAAACCCAGTGTAATGTTAACTAAATAAAACTGTAACGTCACATGATCAACAATAAACCTGTAACCTGTCTGCAGCCAATATTAATAATTAACGCGGTGGCAGCAAGCCGGACTTAAATGATTACGCAAATCGACTACTCGTTTGGCAAACAAACAAACGCTCATTCATCTTTTTATAACATCTAGTGAACGACAGTTGGAGTTAACCTTTCGTAGGTCGTAGCTAAATCAACAAGCAAGGTAATGTTAGATGCTGAGCTAAACATGTTTGCAAATCTATCAGGCTGTGTTTTCAGGTGCCTGATAAAATGAGATGTCCTTTATCTTGATACCAAATATTTTGCATTAAGCCCTCTTTTGTTGGGGCCTTGTTGTCTGAATTTTTAAAAGTCTGATGAATGGCACTGCAGCTGTCCGGTGCCGTCGACATGTTTGTTGTCCTCTCTTGTGTGTGGCCACCTGCAGCAGAGACGTTATGTATTACGTGTAATGTAGGTAGGTTATAGGCTATGCAGGGACTTAAGTTTGTTTCAAGTCTGTGTCTCAAACTCGAGTCCCCATCTCTGCTTTGGAAGGGGTGGGGGTGGGGGTTCGAACCCTACAGCAGGAGGTAATTTGACCTCCTGAACTGGGATTGAAATAAAGGCTAATGTATTATGTAACATTATTACATGGCTTGGTTGAATTCTAATGTAGAATGCGGTCTGTTATTTCTTGATAACAGACCGCTGCTAAGGATAACACACCGTTGCCATGCAAAAGCAGAGCGTTGCCATGGACGCAGTTCTGTTCACTCTGGAGGACAGCTATCAATCAATCCGCTGAAAGAAGTCCGGATAATTTAGCCTATCAGCTGTGGCAAAAAGTGGGGAAACGTGGAGCAACTTCTGTCCTCCAATTCAAGCAATGACAGCAGATCTGATGAGCGTCTATCGCTAGTATCTTTCTATACCGTCTATGATCGCTAGCTACGCAGTAACAGCCGTAGGGACAACAACGCTAATTAGTTAGCTTACAATGCAACTTGTTTAACGTTAACTTACAGGTGTGTCAACATGCAGCGGCTCTGCAAAAAGGAAACGAGATGAGTGAGGACATAAACGTCCACATAAATATTCCCAAAGAAGCCATTTACCGTGTCTCACTTCACCGTCAACAGAAATGTTCAGTTTAATGTAAATTAGAGCAGCCGATAGCCCGCTAGCTCACTACAACACTTCAGCTAATGTTGTGTCAATTCCTGCAGTGATTAAAACAGCAGCTGGGTCATTTGTCCACCACGGCAGCAACCCGTAAAATATACGGCTACTACCACAGCCCGTGTTGAGTAGCAGATAGCTAATAGACGAAGGATTGCATTACAGAGTTTTTACGTTGCTGTGGACGCAGGATTCCAACCGTAGAGACGGAACGGCCTATTTTCTCTAGTGGAAGCAATACAATCGTATTTAAATCAATAAACTCCCATTTAAATCAATATTTTGTCAAGTTATTAGTCAAATTATTGATTTATTTGGTAAGTAGCCATGTAATAAGTGGGATAATGTAGAGCGAGGCGGTTGTTATAGCGAATACAACCCCTTCAGGCTGATTCAAGACCTCCTGATCACCCTGTCGGGGTTGTATTCGCTATAACAACCGCCTCACTCTACATTATCCCTTACATATACTGTAGTTCACATGAACATTGTGATAGAAGACTAACTGTACTGTATATGTAATAAGTTTAGTCTATTACCAAGTGCATCTCTCTCACTTCCCCCCAGCAATCACATTGGTACCAGTGTAAGCAACAAAAATCCCTACTTGGCAAAGAAAGTGAAGCTAATTCTGAAGCTATTCATTACTGAGAAGGTATAAATGATTCTGATTATTATCTTTTTTACACTTACTGCATTGGCGCACATATGGTTTATCCAGCTCCAGTCTTTATGATGTTGTGAATGTTGTCCTTCTGTTACCGTTTGTGGTGCTTATCATCATGATTCAGCAGGCTGACTGTTATACCAAGACAGTATTAGCTATGGTGCAGCACACTTTGGGGTCTTTAGTGTGCTAATAGTGAAGGGCCCATAGGGAAACACAGTAATTGGTCTTTATTTATGCTGAGTGAAGGCTATGATTAACTAATATCACCCCTGAGTGTATAAACACGCACACATTAACACACATGCGGCACACACATGTGCATGCACAGACACACACACACACTCACACACATACACACATACACACACACACACACACACACACACACAGAGATCCCCTTATATAGCATGTGGTAGTGAGATTGAGTGGAGAATTGAGTATTGAGCTAATCCCTGATGGCAGGCTGGAAGCTCTGTAAAGCCACTGACAGGCAGTAAAAAGACATATTGTAGTTCACTCAGAATACCACAGTGACTTGCTCAAGGCAGGGTGATGTTACCAATATAGTTTATTAATGATTTTGTAACAGAAAACAAGTGGTGGGACAACGTGTCCGATATACATTGGTCCTTCTAGTTAATCAGTATGCAGAATACGCTGCTTTACCTGCTGCAGAAAGCCATTAAAGCCAGACGTTCCATAGCATGAGAGTGAGAAAGCAAGGCTGTGTGTGAATATCTGTGCATATGTGTTGTTTGTCTCTTTCTCTGCCGCTGCTAATGAGCTGAGGGCAATAAGGCCACGCTTTGTCTTTGGAGACAGACGGTGAGCGGGGGAAAGTTGGGATGCAGCCTACTAAACTTACACACACGAAGGCAGTATGCGTCATTCACGTTCCGGCTCTGTTGCTCTGCCTCTGTATGCGTTGCAAACCAACCTGTGTGTGTGTGTGTGTGTGTGTGTGTGTGTGTGTGTGTGTGTGTGTGTGTGTGTGCCATATTGTCAAATCCCCACAGCGGTGGTGTTCTCATGTGTTTACTCCTAGCGTAGAAACTGAACACCAGGCTGTAATCAGAGCTGCAGTGAGAGGATCAAAACAACAGTGTTCCCTCATTATGGCTCCAGCAGATCACCTTTACCTCCTGTGTGTGTGATTATTATTATCCGTCCGTCAATTTTTTCTCAAAAGTGATTGTGTGGCCCTGAAAAGCTCTCTCACAAAAGTCAGCTTTGAGTCCTGATTGAAGTGCATTCTTCTCCAAACTGCTGCTGCTGTTCTCAGAAGCAAATGTTTATTCAGGAACTCAAGTTAGGTACACATCAGCTTCATCTGCTCCCAACTGATTCCCATTATTGAATTAGGATAACCTGGCCCTTTTCATGCCTTCCCTCCATCTCTTCTCATCCTCTTGGTTTTTATATTATTGCATTTTCTCCGCCTCCCTAACCCTCCCTCCCTGCTTTATGTGGCCCAGTAATGAGACAGTGACAGATTACCCTAAACCATACTCTCTCTATCTCTCCCCCCATCTCCCCCATTTTACACTGAGATAGAGGCTTGCAATGAGCTTCAGTTTGTAAGTGCTGTGTGTGGATGTGCACGTTATGTATAAAGCGTGTAAGCTTGTAAGCTCAGGTGACGGGTCTGTGATATGGTTCATGTGGTACAGATTCTGTTTCTAATCCCATGTCAGACATTTAGTGCCAATTTGTAAGAGATCTGGCAGGTAGACTAAAACCAGAATTACACATCAGTAGGGCAGCATTACAGGGTAACCCAGGCCATGATACCATAACATTTTGAACGTGATAATGATCACCTTAGTGCCATAATTGTCCTGGGTTCGAGGGGCATGGTTTGCGTTAGATTCTACACCTATTAGAAACACCTTACAATATATAATGTGCTTGAGTTGGACAGTTTCCTAATGGCCTATCTCTACAGTTACACAGCCAGCTGTGGGTAGGATTGCTATAACATGTGACTGAAGTAAAAGTATGTAAGAAACAGCAAAATTGTAAAGCCCTTTGGATTAAAGCGCTATATAAATGCAGCCATTTACCATAAAAACGGCAAACTTGTATACAAGTACAGTAGATGAGTACTTAGTTGCATTCTACCACTGTCTATAATACATCACATTATCTGTGCAACTGGGGAAGAAAATATACTCCTAAAATGGCAGTATAATTTTTCTGAAAACAGGGCTTAACCTTGAAATATGTTTATTTACTATACATTATAAGTAGTGTTCTCTTTCAGAGTTTTTCCTGAAAGTTTCCTTGTGTCTCCCTTTCCATGTGTCGGTTTTCCTTTAACTGTTAACCGATGTTGTAGTATTTATGCACAGTATGCGTGCCTAGCCATGTGTATGATAGTGCATTTGTGTGCGTGAGCATGTGTTGGATTGTGTATTTGAGAAGAGCTTCAATAATCCTATTGACAGAGATGCAGCTTTGCTTCAGCTCAACAGCAGCTGTCTAGTTTGGAGCAGGAGGGGTACAGTTCTCTTTAGTTGCAAGAGGGGTGGGGTCGTCTTCATGTTGCTTCCACTCTCGTTGACCTCTGTCACTGTCATTAAAGGCTTTTGTATATTTCTCTCCCCTCTGTCTTTCTCATTTTCTTTATCTTTGTATTGTTTTATAATGCTTTCATGGCAGTTAGTCAGCTCATTTGTTTGTTCCAAGTGTTAATATGTGGTTAACACACACACACTCCACCCCTGGTTTTGGTCTTGCAGTGGTCTGCTCTGCCCCTGGCTCAGTGCTGTCTCTGTGTCTCAGAGCACACATTTATTGTCTAATCTTCCTCTATGTTTAATTTACAGCCCTGGCTGCTGCTGCCATATGCTTCTTTTGTCTCTGCCTACACACACACACACACACACACACACACACACACACACACACACACACACACACACACACAGGTCTGTGTAGCTTTGCCTCAATCTTCAGCGTCAGAATAAAAACCAAAACAAACATGCCAAAGAAAGCCTGCATCCACCCCCTTTTAGCAACACTTCTCAACCTTCCCACAAGCTTGTTGTGACACAGACAGAGGTGTGTGTGTCTGATTATGTCTCGGTGTGTGTGTGTGTGGTGTCTGCTGTCCAGGTGTTCAGGCAGGGTTGCCCTGATGAGACAGACTGACCATTTGAGGTGAGAGACCTTTACACCAGCTGGTATTCTTCACTTTTCATTTTTTTTCCAGCATCGCTCCATCTTCTTACTACAATTAGTCTGACAGGCTTGGTGTGTTCGCATCTGAAATAGGCTCGTGCTGATTGGAGATCACATCGTAGATCGATGATTAAAGGAATGATGGGCCATTGGTTTTTCCTTGAAGCTCAATCAGCACAAGTGACGAGTGAATTTGAGTCACACTAAATTACAAACCAGTTTGCCGTCTCTTTTCCATGGATCTAACACCTGATGGGCTATGCTAATTTGGTCAGCCTGCTCCGACTTCTCAGGGCTAAGTTACAGCAGCTAACGTTAACGATCGAGTTTCCGTGGTGCGGAGCCTCGCCTCCAACCAACAAATAAACTACATGTACAATTATCACTGTATAGGCAGAGGAATATCTAAACATTTGACATGCTGATCAACAGAGAGCAGGAGAGTGAGAGAGAGAAACCATTGCTAACTACTTAGCTAACAGAACTGAATAGTGTGTAAACAACCATAGGATTAGCAAGAAAGTCGTTGAAAGGAGAGAGCTATGAGTGCTTGAGTGAACTAGTGTAGTGTGTCTATATGTAAAGCGGAATTAGCCGCTGTAATGAACAGTATGACAAAATTAACTGCGTAGACCTACCGAAGCAAAAAAGAAGCATCCTCAATGGGAAATGATACAATACGCTATATGCATGATATGTTATGTCCTATCGGCGATCTCGAGTAACCACGATTGGACGATTTGAAAATATAAGCCCAAACCTAATCTGAAACATAGGCCCTTGTTGCTTCGGATGTCATTCTGTTTCTTCCTCTCTTCTCAATATTTTGCACTGCAACACCCAAATACTTACATTCTGGTGTTTGCTGTATATCTGAGCACAGGGACGCAGAACAGGGCTCGAAGACTTTGTGCTCATCCAGGGGCAGCTAATGTAGTGTCACTGTGAAATATAAAAGGGCAGGGAGCAGCCGTGCTGTAGATGAGCACTCCCAGGCCTTTTTACACAGTGCTGCTGTGTAAAGAGCCCCTATCCTTATTCATTTCCATGGCTCTGCAGTCCCGATATTGACTTAGAGTGCAGCGATGCAACCACCTACTCTGGTGCATTTGGGAAATATAATGAGCTACGGCGACAGGAATTTAAATACAGTGGAGTGGTGAGGGCAGGAGATGAGAGAGGGTAGCACAAGTGGAGCGAGAGAGTGTGTTTCCTGTTTGTTTTGCTCAGGATGAGAGTGAATTGCTGCGCTGTTCTCCATTCACTTTGTCCCAGAGGCTGCCGTTTTTCTTCCTCTGTGGCCCTCTCTCTTTCACAAGCTACTTCCCTTGCTCTCCTGGCCAATAACACATGTTTTGAAATGACGTATTCACACAGCGAGACACTTTCAGCAAGGGTGTGTATGTGAGAGAGACACAGAAAGAGAGTTTGTGGTGAGCAGGGCTTTCTCTCTGGCTCCAGAGGCACTGGCCAAGTCAGCGGTGAGGTTTGGCTCACTTCTTGCAACACTGCACTACACACACACACACACACACACACACACACACACACACACACACACAGTCTCTCTTTCTTTATCCCTTATACCTCTCTCTCTTGTTCTGACCGTCCACATAAGTGCTCTTTTTACCTTACGTACAGTAGGCTATGCCCACCTTCTGTGCAGGAAGTAGTAGATCACAGTTTAATTTAATGGGCAGACTGTGTCCCAGGATAAACTCTAATTGCAGTGAGATTCTCCCTTTACATTACACCTCTAGTACCAAACTCTTCTCTCTCTCTCTCTCTCTCTCTCTCTCTCTGTAATGTACTGTAATACAGTATGTAAGTGCCTTGGTGTGTCATTAATGGGCATTCAGATTGAAAACAGCACTGTGTTAAAACTACTCAAGGGGCTGCGTTGGTGGGGGTTTGTTGCTTGAGTTACCGGTGAGACATGAAATAAATTCAGAAAGTCCAGTTTGTGTAACAGATCCGTGAATTTGAAGACTCATCAGAATTAGGGCTGGGCGATATGGAGAAAATCAAATATTACTCTATTTTTGACCAAATACCTCGATATCGATACCGCAGCGATATTGTAGTGTTGACTATTGGTGCTTTTAAAAAAATATTTACACAATGAGATTTTTGATAATTAATCATCAGTTATGTTGATATAATGACTAAGTGGGTAAAGGCAAATAATAGAACAGTTACAACAGTCTGGTATGTTCAGAACATGACATCACTTTACTGTAATGCAGCCTTTAAAACCAGGCAACACTATCTAGTGTTCATATCACGATATCGATATAATATCTATATATTGCCCAGCTCTAATCAGAATACTCTGAGATAGGATTTTACAACTCTGCCCATGTTATCATGTAGGCAACTATCTTACCTTAAGTTGCAACAATTGCAAGGTAAACAGTAATGTTCATGTTTCAAAGTAATCCACCAGGAATGTGCGCTTAGATCACTGACCATTGTGCATCTTGCTGTATATTGTTGCATTGCGTTGCGGCTAATGTTGACCCAGGTTCAACCTTTTTGCCAGTGTTTTTTTGCCGGAACCATCTGCTGGACTGGTCCCATTCAAATAAATGGGGGTGGGCTATATTTCACGCAGGGCTAAAGATGGTCTGAACATGACCTTATGGCGTTTTTCCATTACATGGTACCTACTCGCCTCGCCTCGACTCGACTCGGCGCACTGTGCGTCCCTTTTCCATTGCAGATTTTAGTACCGCCTCGGCTTGGCTGGTCGTCATAGCGACTGCCGTGGCCGTGGCTTGGTAGCGTTGCATTTCCCCCTACTCATTTCCTGGTTCTCCTTCTCCTTAAACAACATGAAATCAACAAGATAGTTAACTTTTCCTGCTCCAGATTTCCCAGCGTGGTCAGAAAGAACAGGGGAGACACTTTGCTTCTCTCACTATATGACTCTAGAGTCACTACTCGCTGTGGAGCTAATCGCCGGCACTCTCTCATTTCTCCCTCGCTCACCAGCTACACACACACACACACACACACACACACACACGGCAACTCGACACACACACCAGCGCACAAGTATAAACATCAGGCCACTTGTATGCTACGGAGAAAGCTCTGCGTGGAGCCTCCGGCAGCAAAAAAACACCGCCGGCTAAACTATTTTAAAATGCCGTCTGTCACTAGCAATGCAGTGATCAGTGACGATTCTTTCCGACCAATCTGTAGCCTGCAGGGTTTAACGTCACCTTCTCGGCTCGCCTCAGCTCGCTTGGAACCTCGACCGAGGAGGTGCTAAAAAAAAGTACCTGTTAGCAGGTACCAGGTACTTTTTTTCGTAATGGAAAACCAAAAAAGGCGAGTAGAGTCGAGGCGAGGCGAGGCGAGTAGGTACCATGTAATGGAAAAACGCCATTACAGTCTACACTACAATTTACTTTCACTTGTGGATTGAAGGTTTGAATTCAAGAGCTGAACAGGAGATTGCGGGTGAGAAACATTCCCAAAATAGTGATTGGGACCCCTTTCCAAAAGTTCACAAGATAAATGAGGGGGTTTGTGAGACGATTAATGGGGTATAGAAATATGTATTCATTTTTTGACTTTTCTATTGTTGCTTTTTTAATTTTACCCCCTTGAGCCTCAAACATTAAACATTGAATGAAACGGTTTGAGAAATTTAGAAAGGAAGTCATTGTAGTGGTGCTAACAACTCATAGATATTTCAAGGGGCTTACTTTTTTTGTAAGTAATAAGAGAGTAAGAGAACAGTGGTTCTATTGGGCAGCCAGCTCCTAGTTATGAATATGAATCAGGTAAAAATAGCAGTTAAACCAAAACTGAAAAGATATATTTCTCTTGCTCTCTCTGTCTCTCTGTCTCTCAGTCTCTCTCTCAGGCTCTCTGTTGTCATTCCCAGTGCCGCTTGTCATCCAGTGACAGCGAGAGCTTGAGTCATTGTTGAGCAGAGCCTTTAAAGGAAGCTGCTTTTTATGAGCAGACATAAAAACGCATGAAGCCGGCGCCGTTTAAAAAAACATCATGCTTCCCAAGACAGCCTGCGGAGAAACAGAAAGAAAGGAGGGGTAGGGGCGGTGGAAGTGGAGGCTAAGGGGTGGCTGAGGATTCAACAGCATATCACACAGAGTCAAACAAAGCAACTCACCTTCCCTTGTCTCTCTTCTTTCTTCCTTAATATCTCTGCCTTTCCTTCTGTAAATACGAGCACACAGTACATCTGCTGAATGTCTTGAATGTTAGTCTTAATCATGTCTTTAATTTCATACATAACGGCGATACATCACGTGCTGTACGAGCCACAACTTGATAGTGTCCCTATGTGCAACACTGTTGTCTGTTTATGTAACAAGGAACCGCAGATGTTAGTGTCAACATCTCCTTCAAATCTGTAGAGATGTAGTGATGTGGGGAGATTCTCTGAGTCATCGCCACTGACTCTTTCACCCAACTGCTAAGTATCTAAAGACAGAGACAGAAAAGAACCTGGGGACATACGGAATGAGGTCAGATGATTGCAGCAGTGTTAGTGAAATGTGTTGTGTCTCCTTATTGTGGCTTGGCTCTGCACTCCAGAAGCGGTTTGACATGATGATTAGCTGTAGCATGATGCACCTCCATGGAGCAGAAGCTGGCAAGCAATGAAGCCCATGGAGACAGAGTTCTGCCCAGGCCAGTGAACCACTGACTGGCCTGACTGGGTTTGGAAGCCAGCCCGTTCTCTCCATGGTTGGACCTCCATAGTTACTGGTGCACAGCTGGGCCCGGGATCACTGGTACTACAACCGATGTGTGCGCTTGTGTGTGTATAATCATCTGCATCCTGTCTATGAGACTCACAAATATCCGGTCGATAAGATGTAGTGTGCGATTAGATACGGCCTCTCTATCTGTGGGCCCACGTTCACTGCATGTATCAGACATCAAGTGTAATCTTCAGAGCGAGGAAGAGGTGATGACGTGAATACAAACCAATGATTGTTTGATCTTTTGTCTAAATGGGTCTTCTATATGTCTGATGATCTATACTTGATAAGAGTATTAGCAATTTTGATAAACCAGTGTGCCACAATCAGATATTGAATTTCCCATAAGCTGTACAAAGGTGTAAATGACTCCTGGTATAGACTACTATACCTTACTTCACCTTACTCCACCGATTTTAGCATTGCATTCCTTTAACATTGTCAGACTGATGGACATTAAAAATCTAAATCAAAATTGATGCAGCAGAACCAGAGATATATTTTTTACTCAATGCTCGCTTCTTCCTTGTCAAAACCTGGCACCTACATTACCCATATGTGTAACTTCCAAATATGTAATTCCCAAATTTACCCCATTATTTTTTACTATACTTATTTAGGCTCATGCATTGCCAATGCGACTCTCAGCATGTGGTTGTTGTTATACGTTGTGTCCACTAGAGGGACTTCAGACATTGCCTTGAAGAGGAACGTCATGGCGCATTGCCTATCTGGCACACTGCTTTGTTTACATTCCTTTTTTTAACCACGATCACCCAGCAGCAAAGACAAATCAACAGAGAACCCTGTAATGAAACTTTGTTATCTAACAAGTGTAGTGGCAAGGGCAGCTAAAGTTAACATTAGCTGTCTCCATGAAGCTCACAGCTGAGCTCCGATAACTCGCAACGCAATTAGGAAAAAAGAACAAGCTAAGTAATGATCACAAGCATTTTGACTCGGTGGATGTGAATTTAAATAATAAAATAGTATTTCCTATCCTTTTTTCGATTCCCAGCTGCAGTCTGTCACTCCCTCTGTACTAACAGTACTCAGTCTCTCTACTGTAGCTCCGAAGATCTCACAATGTCTTGTGTTGCTCACACCCGCTAACATTATTGCCCATCAGACGTGATATAACGCATTTTGTTTTTACATGTGGTGAGAAGGGCAATATTTGCTAACATTAGCCAACACATAAATACAAAACCATACCCATTTGAATAGTAATTTTAGTATTCGATTAGTATTGATTTTTTTTAACTATTGGAATTATATTCTACTTCCGGAATTCGTTCCAACAGCCCTAGTACCTGTAAATCTGTGGAGATGGCAGGAGAAAAGGCAGTTTTAGACCAGCAAGCATTTCCTCACCTTCTGATGAAGAATGCAAGACCAAACTGCCCTGCCTTTGTTTTTTTGAATACTTTTCTTCCATTTTTAGCCTTGAGAGTGGTGTGCCAGCCACTTTTGGTGGTCTACACTTCTCCCAAGTGTTTTTTTGAGGTCTTGATTTACTTTATACATAGCATACCTGTCTTAAATGGTCTATATACATATGCACAAAACCACTACAGTCCATAAAAAGTCTACTGTCTCTCTTACAATATGCTCAAAACCAACAGACCAAACCAACCAAAATTGACAGACAAGTGATAATAGTCCTTGCATTATATATGGAAACTGTGAAACTGATCACGTAATATCGGTGGCTGTCTATTGGTTGTTATCATCGCAATTGCCGGCTTGACACGTGATGAGTGTTTAAGCGTTAAACATGCGTGGACAGCATGTGCGCACACACAGCTGTTAAATGTAACCCCCCCCACACACACACACACACACACACACACACACACACACACACACACGTTGTGATAAATCCATCATGGCCACTGTGTCCCAATCTACCAGCTGCTTACTGAACTGCTACTACGTCTTGTTGCTAGGATACATACACACTCAGGGAGTAGCTCACCCCTCGTCATACACACTGTTTGTGCCCATACGTTGCCAAGGTGTCACCAAGTGTACACACACACACACACACACACACACACACACACACACACACACACACACACACACACACACACACACACACACACACACTTTATGTGGCCCTTTATACACCACACTAAATCAACAGAATAAATTGTCCACTGTGATTACTACTGATTTCCTCCAGTATCACATCCTTCATGTTAGTGTAAAATGTAATTTTTAATTTCAGGGCTTCATAGTAGTGCCCCGATGAGTGTATTACCATTTTAATTGATTAGAAATCAGTGATGGGCTTCTTCCTCTTGTCTGCTGTTTACTCCCTGGACAGGGGGGGAGGGGGCACGAAGGAGAGCACATTGCTAGTGCACAAGTACCATTAGAGGGCGCTATCTGTCTATCTACCTCATTGCTGTAATAGTGTAGCATCACTTCTTCCTTATCAGTGAGGATACCTCGACAGTAGCTCCCTCCTCTCTTGTCTCTCTTTACCTCCCTGCTTGGCTCCCTTTCTGTTGCCTTCCAAGCCTGCCTCTCTGCTCATCCCCCACTTTGTCTTTTTCACCCTGCCTCCCTCTTTCTTCCTTCCCTACCTTTTCTTTTTAACCTTACCTGCCTCTCCCCTTACATCCTACATCATCTCCTTCTCCCTTCTCTAACTGCCTCTGTTCCAGTCCCTTACATCGCTGCCAATTTGCCTTCTTCCCTTCCTCTCCTCTTTCAGTTTCGCCCTCCCAACTTGCCTTCCTGCAACAGCAGATGAGATTCCCCTTTACAGAGCCTCCCTTCCCTGCCTCCCTTCATCTCTTCCTCCCTCCCTCTCTGGCTCCCTCCCTCTTTTGCTTCATGCATTCATCATTCTTGCCCCTCAGGGCTTTGTTCTGCCTTAATCAGGAGCTTAACTGTTGCATTCTCACCCAGACAATGCCTGCCATTCAGTCTGGGCCTGTGTAAATAGGTGTGCCCTGTAAGTGCGCCAGCGGGCATGCCATGCCAGCCTCGCTGCGGTAGTGGTGATCAGCCATAGCCCCCAGCTACAGGAGGCACTGCTCCACACACACACACACACACACACACACACACACACACACACACACACACACACACACACACACACACACACACACACACAAACTAGCAGCAGCAGAAGGTGGAAATGCAGAAACTTACTGAAGGCTGCCTTTGAAGTGCTGCCATACAAAGGCATGGATGGCCAATGCAACACTCACAGCACAGGCATATGCACATGGGCACAAATACTCTTCTTCAAATGGAGTGCAGGGAGAGGGATTCTTTTCATAATCAGCCATTTGCCTCTTGTCCTTACTTGGCCATTTCCTTTTTAGTTCCTCTGCTTCTGGCTTGCGGTCTTGACTTATTTGTATTTCTTAGTCGGAAACAGCCCTGTGTTGTGTTTGGTGGTAAAATAGCAGAATAGTGACTAGAGGGTTATGTGTGTAGTGGCTTCGGGAGACCAGCGGCCTGTTTTTTGGCCACCTGGCATGCTCTTTCTAGGAGGAACAGTAGGCCTCTACCCAGCTGGAGAATGCTTGTTGTCAGACTGGTGTGTCAAATCCAGGCAAGCCAGCTTCCTCCCAACACCCGACCATCTGTCTGCATCCACGATGGCACTCTACCTGCAGATAGGGAGAGAGAGAAATAGATAGAGGTTGACAAACATACTGTACAATATGTTGGAAAGAGAGAAACCTGCTTTATGCACACACAGAAAGGTTGGAAAGTAAACTGTAAGTGCATTTTATGCACAAACCGAAGCTCGGTAGTGCACATCCACCTAGCCTTTGACTGTATATTCATATCGACTTACAACTTACAAAGAAAGGGAGGGCCAGAGGGAGAGAGAAGATGAAATAGAAAAGGGGTGGACAGACATACAAACGTACAGAAGGCAGACAGCAAGTGACACACAGGAAGAAAAAAAGTGAGCCCACACTCGCCCATGCTATCTATCCTCCTCAGATGGCCATTTGGGCTTGTTAATCTATTGCCTGGTAACAGAGACAGCCTATCAACAACAGCCACGCCCCTCCGCACATGCTCATAGAGAGGGGCTCATTTGGATCTTTGAAGGGAAAACGCGCACACCACACCAAAATACACACGCTTGCGCGCGCACACACACACACACACACACACACACGAAAAACTCTCCACAAATCCTGGCCTGTCATTGCTCTTCATTGTTTGGCTGCGGTTGCTTTCTCCTGGTGTGACTGCCAGCAGATGGCTAGCACTGAGCTGTCAGCCTGGGGCCCACACACAGGCACAGACATACACACACACACACACACACACACACACACACACACACACACATACATGCATGCACGCACGCACACACACACACACACACACACACACACACACACACACACACACACACACACACACACAGAAAATCCACTCATACAAAGAGTGTCTTAATGCACACGGAGCATATGCACAGTGTCCACTGAATGGCTCTAGTACTGGCTCCATATCCCTCCTCAAGGTCTGCTTATACATTAGTTTAAACAGTGCACTCTGTATCACACTCTTTTATTCTCTTGTTGTTTTTACACACACACACACACACACACACACACACACACACACACACACACACAGAAAATCCACTCATACAAAGAGTGTCTTAATGCACATGTAGCATATGCACAGTGTCCACAGAATGGCTCTAGTATTGGCTCCATATCCCTCCTCAAGGTCTGCTTATACATTAGTTTAAACAGTGCACTCTGTATCACACTCTTTTATTCTCTTGTTGTTTTTACACACACACACACACACACACACACACACACACACACACACACACACACACACATGGATGTCAGTCATGTTGTCAGATCACACAGATTTGATTATTGATGCATCAGATTCCTTCTCTATGAGCTCTGCAGGTTTTAATCACTTTTAACCAATCGTTACCCAAGACATCCATTAATCGCATGTTTTTTTGTTAACAACTACTTTACTATACAAGACATATTATTCCCTTTTTTGAGTAAACACAGTTTTCCACTGCTGGCCACTGCCTGTTGAAGTTAAGGTAAGTACCTTCCTAAAGGGGGCCTTGACAGTACAAAAAAGAGACACACACACACATACACACACAGGCTCCTGATAGACTGTGGAGCCACTCAGCTACTGGTGCCCCTCATGACCCCTCTCACTGTAATGACTGTGTAATCTCATAAAAGGGCCGCCTTGCTGCATTAGCATGTGTAAAGGCCATTGTGTTTGTGTGCGTGTGTGTGTGTCCCTGTGCATAAGTAACTGAATTGAATCTTGCTTCTGCTGCCATCCTTTGCATCTTTGTGTGTATAAGTGTTTCTGTGGGTGTGTGTTTCACAGTGATTTGATGTGTGTAGAAGCAGGTGTCAGGCCTAATGGAGTGTGTCAGCGCAGTGTAAAAGCAGCTGCTGCGGCCCGGGGTCATCCAGGGTCGTCCAGAGGTGAAAGGTCAGGGTCGGGGTGAGGAGTCGGCTGTAGCTACACGACATTCCTCAACTCACTAATCATAGCTCTGATGAATGGCTGCAAAGTGACAGCTGGTAGACAGGAGGCAGTGTGTGTGGCAGTGTCATAGGAAAATACAGGGAGGAGGATGGAGAGAAGAGAAGAGAGGGGAGGAGAACAAAAGGGGAGGAGGGGGGATCTATACATTAGATCCCCCTATGCAGCTAATCTCACACACACACATACTCACATTCACACAAGCAGGAAAGGCGAGTATTGACTGCACAGGGCTATGATCCTGAAGGAGCTGTACATCAGAGAAGACAAGCACAACAACACAGGCTTTTGTCAATGTCTGGAACTCCACACATGCACAAAACCTCTATGCACACCCAAAGGCGCACATGCACACATCGTCATCCTCTCTCTCTCTATATCACACACGCACGCACGCACGCACACACGCACACACACAGGCAGTTTGTTGTGTCTGCAGAAAGCTGGGACTAATGACAGGCTTTGTGTTGTGTGTGCTCACTCAGCTGCCCCCTGGACACACTTTACCCAACCAGCAGAAAACAGACCTTTGTGCTTCTCTGTCTTTCTCTCTCTCCTTCTATCTATCTATCTCTCTCTATCTTGTTCTCGCTGTCTCCCCACTTTCTTCTCTCTCTGGAGAATAGTTGTTTTGCTGTGCTGTGCTGTATATATTACCTACTGTATATATTTTCCTGGGGCCTGACAACAAATATATTAGTGCAGCAGTGTTTTTTGGCTGACACCAGCCTTTCACATTTACCAGTAAATGGAGCAATAAAGCCTGCACATAAAATATGACATTTTGATACCAACATGGTTAATATTGAAGATGTTCATATTTACACTGCACCTTTTGAGACGATGTCCTAAATCATGTAAATAAAATGGAACAATGGTGAGTTTTACAACCACTGTATACTTCAGCTTGGCAGGAAAATAATATTTGGTAACAATACTGAAAATGCAATGATGTTGATTGTTTCTCTGTGTCAGGGTTGCACGTTAAAAGTAAAAAAGAAAACCCCGTACTATTGTTTTTCCTCTAGCCAATATTTTTTGCAGCTCTTTTTCACCAGATTGACCTTTTTTGGCTAGTCAATAGAGGAGGAGTGTGTTTTTCTTGTATTTCTTGTTATAATATATTACTCTTATGTTATCATGTCTCACATTATCATCATATGTGATTTGATATTATTCTCTTTATATTTTATATTTTATCTAACTAAGTAGTCTGTAATGTATGTTTTGTCTTGGCCAGGACATGATCTGTTTACCTTTGTGAGGGCCTTTCTGTGGTAAAGAATGAAGATAAAAACTTTGCAGTTGTCCCAAACTAGTCTCTCATACTTGCAAAAACTGCCACAGTAATAAAAGGAACAGTGGCCTACACCATTCTTACTGTGCCACAACCTGTGTTCAGGAGAAATCTGTTTACTTCTGCACATCAAGGTATCCATTCATGTCTGCTAAATAAGGCATTTATGTATAGCTGGAAACAACGTGTGCCAGCAGTGCAGATGCATACAAACACCCACTTGCTACTGTTTTCTTATTCCATCCCTCCCTTTGATTTTTTTAAACCGCAGCGAGCAGCCTCTCTGTCGCCGTCAGTCTGTTTATCTGCCCATCCTCTCATCCCTCCTCCTGATTTTTATGCCTCCATCTTTCGTCTGCCTCATATCTAAATGCCATCGAAGAGCTGAGTGCTGCAGAGATTTCTGTTCATAATGTCACAGTGCTGCCCAGAGGAGTGTTTGATATTGACCCGTGTCTGTCTCCATACCAGCTTGTCTTGCTACATGTATACTTGCTCTAGCCATAAGTAGTACACATACTGTTCTTTTCAGGAACGGCATGGAAGCATGTAATGGATAACAAACATAGATTATGTTGTAGAAGGGTTCACTTCTGTGACTTATTACTCATAAAGTTATATTAAAATATGGATTGTAAGTCTTCTCATTATGGCTCCTAACCCATTCACTCACACAAAAACATAAAAGGACTTGGTACTGTAGTGCTTCAGGTGTATCCTCAAATCCTAGAGGAACTGGAAAGCAAGCACTGTGTTTGTGTGTGTGTGTGTGTGTGTGTGTGTACATGTAGTTAGTGCTGCACTGAAAAGCAGATGGTCAAACGGTCAACTTGTTTTTTCTCCGACAGCCGGGCCAGGCAGGAAAGAAGCCAATCGATAGCACTTACCCTCTTCCTGTTATAGACTTCCCAACAGACTTGGGAGAAAGACGCAGCCCTGCAGTCGTTACCATCTGTGTGTATGTCTTTGGGTATACATGTTACTACCTGTCTGTACACACACACACTTATTGTGTATAAAGCATTGTTTCTGAGGCTGAGTATGATTGAGTGCCTTTATGTATTTGGAACTTTAGCCTAAGGACACACTGTAGTGCCATGAAGGAGCATTTCTCTTGATTTATTGCCATCCATCTAGCCTCTCCTCACCCCGCAGCTTAAGACCAAACTGCATGTTTAACCTATCTAAGTCTTAATTCAAATAACTCTGAATTAGTAGTCTGTTAACTTTGAATTTGAATTCATGCAGATATATGCAGGCTGCTTGCAATGTTTAACAAAAAATGGACGTATCCTCTTCATTTTCTCTAGCGGTATATCAGCTTCGGCACACATTGCAACAAAATCTTCCACAAACTCACGCCTTGCATCTATTGATTGTGTCGTTGCCTCAATGGTAACCTGGAGGGATTTGCCCGCTGGGGATTTAGCTTTGTTCTTGAGATGAACTTTTGATTTCAAATGGTTGTTACATGTTTCTTTGCGGGTCCTTTCAATTGTATGTTGACAAAACTTACAAAACAGTTGTCCAGACTCATAGTAGTCGTTGGGGTATTGTTCAGCCCGGTATTTAGCAGTCAGTTGAGGGTTTCTTAATTTTTTTGCCAACGTTGGCTTATCAGGAGCCACTTGCTTCGATATTTAACAAACTCAACGTGAAGTATGGTTACTAGGCAACATGTTTAACAGTGTCATTTGGCCACGGTTTAGGTAGAGACCTTTCTACGCTTTAAAATGAGAAGGAAGTAAAAAAAAAATAATTCTTATTTAATATATGCAATTTCTGTGCAATTTCAGAGAATTCCGTTTTCATGTGTAGATTCCGTGATTCCGTCCGCATTTTCCGCATCACGGAAATCATAGGGCCCTACCTACAGGCATCAATAAAGTATCATATACAGTAGTTATTGAGGTACTTGTACCCATGCATCCTGTTCCAGGGGACAAACCAACCCAGGAAGTGGCCAAATGTTTGCTGTGATACATCAAATGCTGTGCTTCCCTTCCTTCGGGCTCCGCTCTTCATCAGCATGCACATGTTTTACAGCCATACAATTCACTGGCAAGGGCAGGATGATAGTGAGCGCTGAGGTTAGATCAACACCGACTTTGGCAGATCCACTGACCTCCAGTATCCTGTGCTGCTGGGGAGTATGCTTCAGCTTGTGTGCAGACATCGCAGGATTGGTTGGACTGAACATGTACTGCTGATTCAGTCTGAATCTTATTAGCAATTCTAATGTTTGCTGAGGTATTTCTTTGGACAAGAGACTGAAGCTAATTCTGGCTCACTCCAAGGTCGTGTCCAGCATCAGTTCTAGTGTTGCAATTAAAGGATGTTTTTTTATTTAGCTATACAAGACATATGGTCAAACTGTGCAAGTGTTTTATTTTGGGGGAAGGCAGGTTAAGCAATATGTCACATGAATGAATTTGATAATATTGTACATTTTGTAGCGGTGGGGTTAGTATTCAAGCTGTGTATATGTGTTTGTGTATTTTCTGCATATTCAGTCATGCGGACAATCAAATAAGCAAGCCCAATTCTCTTATTCTCTTAAATGTAATCTTTCAGTAAACAAGTATCAGCTTATATTGAAAAGGAAACTGGACAAATAGATGCCTGAAAGGGTAGTTGGTGCATGCATGTGCACCTCTGTATGCATCTATTTATGTCTATTGTCTAAATGTGTCTATCCAGCTGCCCTCAGATCAGCCTCAGTTGCTTCTTTCGGGCTTCCTGTTCTTCTGCCTTTGACTGACCCAAGCCTGATCTGTGTTTGGGCCCAGGGCCTCCTCATGGCTACTTTATGGGCTTTCATATGTGTGTGTGTGTGTGTGTGTGTGTGTACATACATACATACATACATATATATATATATATATATATATATATATATATATATATATATATATATATATATACTGTATGTGTGTGTGCATGTGTGGCCAGCACAGGGTGGTGGGGTGTAATTTGAGCCCCAGGCTAAGACAGGACTGCTGCAGAGTCCATCCAAGCAGAAAAAGCAAGAGATGGGAGCTGCAGGGTGGAGAGAGAGAGGGAGAGAGAGAGAGAGGGAGAGGGAGGGGGCAGGACAGTTGAAAGAGTAAGAAGAGGGAAGGTTGGAACCAGAGAGAGAGTAATGGACAAAGAGTAGTGAGGCTGTTTTTAACTCGGACTCCGTGGAAGAGAGATGTCAGTCTGTGTCAGTTCGCTCCACTAACCAGCCTGTAGCAGGAAAAACAGATCTCTCCCTCCCTCTCTCTCACACTTTCTTGCTTTCTCTCCATCTCGCTCCCTCCCACACCATTTCTATCTACTTTCCTCTCTCATATCTTTTGGCAATAGCTTTTCTGCCTCAGTTGAGG
>NC_041331.1:26578539-26618539 GCF_004354835.1 Perca flavescens | reverse complement strand
TTATTTCCGGTATGTTAATTATGTCTTTACATCTTTCAGGCGTGTACTGTGATTGAGAGTGCGGCTGGAGCCAGTAAGGAGGTGGACTCAAGGCCTTTGCAGCCTGCAGGTGACCACATTCCCCCTCACCCAGTGACCTCGGAGCCAGAGAAAGCTGACCGATCTGACCGCCCACTTTCCAGTGAGTATAGCTCTCCCAAATGCCAGATCACACTCTTCAACACACTTTTGGTTTTTTTTCACCTGTTTTGTTGCTGTGGCTTAAAATAATGATGGCTGGTTCACGTTAAAGTCCTGTTTATAGGATGTGACTGTAAAATCCATAGCATGTCACTTTACACCAATGTGATCATCTTTGATAGATCTTAGTACAGACACCAGTGCAATTACATATCCCTGTGGCTATTCTACAATCACTCGCAGCATTATCTGACACATTTGTCATGTTTCATGTTGCTGTTCTTAATCTCATCGCTCTGTGTGGTCACAACTGTGAAAGAGACTTTCACTCAGAACATACAATAGTAAATGCTTTGGTTCAGCCTTCATCATTCAACTACTCAGAATAAGGCCCCGTCCACACATACCAAAACGATCTTTTTTTACCCGTCTTCCTTGGATTCGTTTCAAGAATAGTTGCGTCCAAACGAATCCACTTGTAAATGACTCAATACGCTACTTCATAGTCCAGGCCTATAGGCGGCACTGTTTCTTCTACAGAAATTCACCAAAAACGGAGAAGAAGAGCATAGTCACTTCCACTTCCCATCATAACATGACTAGCTAGATTATAACATTCTCTTAATACATCCGTGGACTATAATACCTTTCACCACTGCCGCCGCAAGAAAACGTGTCTTTGTTTACATTGTATAATGTGCTAGTGGATTGCTTTTTATTTTGCATGATTGCAGCGCGCTAGTAGCGAGCTAACGTTAGCTAGCTCTAACATCGGCAGTCAAACAAACATCAATAATCCATGAATGATGTCTTTTTAATAATCTATACGTTTTTCTTGCAGTAGCCTTTCTACAATAAGCCGTGGTAAAAGTTACTATAATCCGTTCAAGGAGTTATAAGACAGATTAGCTAGCTAATCGATTGATAAGTTTTCTACTTCCACTTTATAAACAGACAGCCATAGCAGCTAACGTTAACGTTACTTCGCTGCTGGAGCGGTCAGCTACTTTAGCGGTCAGCTACTTTAGCGATGTTTAACGTTGGCTACATAACGTTAGCAATATATATATTGTGTAGAATCTAGAGGGAAGGGTCAGGGAGCAGAGACACAGTATTTAGATGAAGTGAGCTGGTTTGACCACGGAGATGGGACATGCTCGCTTAGCTTCACCGCAGTTGAAGAGAAAGAGGGGTGTGGCGATGACATCATCGATACGGATCCGTATTTACCATCCATACGAAGCCAAACGAGAGCCGTTTCCGGATTTTTTCACCCTGAGACCTGGTTTCAAAAAAGTGCGTTTTCAGGCAGTGCGTTTGCAGGATTCGTCTGGACGGTCAGCCCAAACGATGCAAAACATGTGCGTTTGCACAAAAAAACGTTTCCGTGTGGATGGCCCCTAAGACTTACCTTCTGTATCTTTTCACTTAGCAGGCTCCCTTATCTCTGCTTCCTCTTTTCTGTGTGAGGTGTCCTTTTGACCCTGCTGTGTGGCAACAAAGGAAGTAGTAAGACCCCTGGGGGGAATGAGATACGGTCTGAGGTGGCTATAACACTCATCGAAGAGTTTCAAAAAAGAAGAGCTTTTTCAGGCTTGTGCTGTCATGTCTTCACACACTTCATACTCTTGTAAGGCTTTAACCGCACTCCTCCACAACCATTGTATTGTATCCATGTATACCTACGATAGCTATCATCCTCTCACCCAAACTGGATTAACTATTCTTTTTCTTCTTTTGTCGTTACAATAGTCAACCTATACATGCTGCGGTGTGAGACCAGGAGGTGATAATACACATGATTTCCCTGCAGTTTGTTTTGCAAATGTTCTGGGGATCTTAGCCCTTCACCTCCTTTGTATGCATTGTTTAACAGCAACTGCTTTTAATTGTTAACAATGCAAACCCAACCTGCCCACAAAGACTCTCAAACCATGCACTGACATGACATTCATTTTGCGTACCGCTAATCAGTAATCAGCAGTTTCTTATTGCTGCCATCCCCGACCCAGAGCAATGAATTATAGGTTCGCTCACATCTCCTTCATCTGCAGTATAGTGTTCAGCCTGATAGATGAATAAGCAAATTGTTGGGATGCTGGTGAAGTAAAGGATGATAGTGATAAAACGAGAGTGAGAGATGAGTTGGAAGATGTCATGATGAAGCAGGAACCAACACAAAAAATAAATGACATGCAAGCGCGTGTGTGTGTGAGTATGCCCCGAGGGAGGCCATCACTACAGTGGGTTTTGGAGCTCAGTGCGTTTATGTGGAAAGTGCAGCTGTCTCCTGTAATCAGTATAGCTGGACTGCCTTTTTGCAGGGTGTCTGTTCTCTTCCTTTTTTGTGTGTGTTTACACTTATAAACACAGGACTTTTTGTAAATTTAATTTACTTAACTCTCCACCCTCCTTTTTTTACTTTCTCTCATCCTGCTCTACAGTATCTTTCTCTCTGGTTTACCACTCCCTCCTGCTCAGGCCATTCTCTCTCTCTTTTCTCTAAGGCTATATCTGTTTAGCCGTGAGGGCCCCCCTGTCGTTTACAGAAACTCATCTTAAGCTCTCTTTCCAACTGAAAACACACACACACACACACACACACACACACACACACACACACACACACACACACACACACACACACACACACACACACACACACACATACACATACACACACAGGTACACTAGCTCAACCACAACACACTCAAAGGCACCTGGTTAAACAGTCATGACAAACAGGGCCACCGCACATCCACAGACACACTCATACGCACAGAAGACTGAACATTCCTCCCAGTGGTCTAGTGTGGGTTGAGAACAGGGTTTTCATGAGTTATTTAAGTGCTCTCCATCATGCGTGTTGCGCTGCAGTTCACACTGACATGACACGGCCCATTTCCTCCGCTCAGGCTGGAAACGTGACACAAGACACGCTGGCGGTGTTCACACCGACTAGAGTAGAGAGGTGCACAATCTGTCATGATCTTAAGAGTGTTGGATTTAAATCATTAAATGGGCCCCTATGCAACAGCTAGAGTAAAGCTAAAAGGAGAGGCTTATGATTTTAGACAGTTGCTGTTACACAGTTGCTGTCAACTGCAGTTTGATTTTAATTGTGCGTGTGTGAATATTTATTGGCTTAATGGTCACAGCTCTAATGTAAATGTTTGTTTTGACCAATGGCATACAGAGAGAGGGAGGCAGTGTGCTTTCACATTGCATTGTGGTGTTGTCATTATGTGAGTTAAGGAGATCTCCATACATATGCAGACAAGAGATTCCCATTTCTCATTTCAAATGTCCCAACATGTTGCGGCCTATCATGAGCCCCTATCAGACAGGAAACATGCTGAAGTGGGGAGGATGTGACATCTGGGCTGACCACAATGTGCTTCAGACCCATGAACACATTCACTGAACATTTCACATACATCAGCTGTCCCTCAGGCTCAAAACAACCACACAGTCAATACATCACTATTAGTGGTGAAGGAAAAAGGAACAACCTCCCTGCTGTACTGTCTGCATAGACATCTAATGGAGGGAGGGTCAAACAGGACTAATGTAAAGGGGAAAATGTATGGTGAGGAAATTTGTACCATTATGCTCTTCTTTGTCTCCACTGTTTAAGCACCAAGAGGTAAGAGTGGTGTAAATGTAACCTTTTTCAACATTTATTCTGGTCCCTTTTACTGTTTCATCACAGCATTCTCTCCCCAATCTTGTCATACTAAGCTCATACATTCAGAAATATGTACATTTATGTTTGTGTGTACATGTATGTGTGTGTCTTGGAATTTAATGTGCTGATGATGTAATTGTCATTAGGGTTGGGCATTGTTTGGATATTAACGATTCTGATTCCAATTCCGATTCTTCCTTTCGATTCCGGTTCTTATCGATTCTCGATTCCGATTCTTTGAGTGGTGGAGTTGAAATGGGTTACATGCTTATTTCACAAATAAGAGGAAAGTTTTATTTTGATTCAAAGGTGGGTTGCAGTTTGGATTTTTCAATGTAAAATAAAGCCACACTAAGGCACCGCTGACTGTGCTCCAAGACTGCAACACAACAAGTGCCTGGCCGCTACGGAAACCAAAACTTGCACATGTTAAATTTGGACCCCATGATCAGATTTGAAACCAAATCCTCCAAACGATTCCAATAAAGAAACGATTCCGATGGAATCGTAATTTTTGAAACAATTCCAAGTAGGAAACGGTTCTCAATGCCCAACCCTAATTGTCATGAGGTAGGCTGTGAGTGTGTTTTGATTGCAATGGCACAGCTGGACTCGGCAGACTTGGCAGTCTTGTGTGCTTGGCTGCTGGCCAGTTCAATACAATTACAAATACCCACTGAGGGAGCATGGAGCACCACTGAAGATAGGGTGTGTGGGTGCTGGTTGGTGCACAGAGGGGGGAAATTCACAGTATCTGGCAATCCCCCCTTCATGGGAGGAGGATCAATGGCTGAGCTGTTGCTTTAGCCGCTGTGGTTAACATTTTACATTAAGAGTCTTGCATGGAGAACACAGCAGTGAGGTTAAATCCATAAACAGCCATGTTGCAAGAGCATATTCACTGCGCGCGCACACACACACACACACACACACACACACACACACACACACACACACACACACACACACACATTAAATGAGGAACAGTCTGTCCATGAGAGGGAGTTTATAGCCACCCATCCTTGTATCTCTTGTCCAGAGAACAGAGCAGCAGGTGGAGAGTGACAGTAGCTGTGTGAAAAAGAATAGAGCTGAGGGATGACAGGAATAGTGTGCTGGGATGTGGGGAAGGAAGTTGTGGGGAGGATGGTGAGAGGAAGACAAGGACACTGAATGGAGAGACGACAGGGGATGTGTTTGGAGAGAGAGATCAGAGAGTGACAGAGGAGGCATGGAGAGGAATGCCATGCTCCCCCCCCCCCCCCCCACCATCCCCCCAACTCCCTCTTTTTTCTTCTTTTCTTTTGTCCCCCTCAGTAGGGATGACAGGAGGGTGGGCTAACTTCATATGACAGTGACAAGCTTGCCACCGCTCCCATGAAGCACAGCAGATGGAGGTGTGTGTGTGTGTGTGTGTGTGTGTGCGCGCGCGATTAACATGCCACTGGAGACCAGGGTATACCGAGTCTCTTGGCAGCACCACGCTTGGCAGAGCGCCACCTTACTGCCCTCTTTTTCCAGCTCAGCAGAGTGGGCGTTGAGGTGTGTGTGTGTGTGTGTGTGTGTGTGCGTGTGCGTGTGCGTGTGCGTGTGCGTGTGTGTGTGTGTATGTTTGTGTGAGGGGAAGCAGTCTCAACAAATACATTTTAATTCACAGTGTTCCCATTGTCTTTTAGATTATATCCTTTCTTCAGGGGGCAAGCTAGCTGGATGGCCTCTGTGGCTGTTTGTTCATCCATCTATTTGAGTAATTTGGTAATGTAATGATCACAGGATTTTTAAGAAACAGAGCTCTGTTCTACAGTGTGGCGCCAGTCCTGGCGGGCATGGGGGAATTAGTCAGGAGACAGTGGGTTTGGCACTGTGCCACGGTTATTAGCCACTCACAGGGTGGGCACGGGGTTATGCCCCGACTCAATCACTCACTGTGTTTGCATGTGTGTGCTTAATGTGTTTGTTTCTGTGAGTGTGTGTTTGTGCGTGTCTACTATTTGAGTCAGGATTCTCCTCTGGTCACAGTGACCTTATTGTGAAGTCACTTCTGGTTGATTTGTACCCTTTCCAACACATTCCTCTCTCCGAAAGGCTGAGAAACAGGCCGTTAACCCCCTCTCCCCCCCTCACTCTCTCTCGTCTTCCCTCCTGATGGGTTTGATTTAGTGACTGTGGTTTTCCATCCAGAGCCTGGGAGCCAGAAAGAGTAGACTTAGGGAGAACTATGGATTCACAGCCAGCGGAGCACGTCATTACTTGGCCATAGCTCATCAGCAGATACATCAGCAGGCTGGAGGGCTAATAGATGCGAGCTGTCGCCGTTCAGGAAGTAATAACCCACTCTTCATTTCACCCCTTTAATTATTTCCTTCTCACACATTGCATGGATTGCACTAAATTGATGACAGCAAAAAGCATCTAAGAGTTTGTTACGTTGTTTGAGGCTGAACGTTTGCCTGCATTCTACAGTATATATATAATAATATAATAACTCAACTTAGTGCAACGTGGACCAAAGAATTCCTCTTTTGGGGCTTGGGAGAAGTTATATTTAGGAGCTGGTGAGGCCACCCGATGTGAGGTTAACGCTCAGTGTAGGGCATTGAGGTCAGGTTACAGACATGTTTCAGCAGTAGCCCTAACAAAGATGACCACTTAGTGAGAGACCTCCAGACTCTAACCCTTGACCTCACAAAGGAAACAGGTGTTCAAGCAGGATTAAGCCTGACTGCCTGCACACTCAGAGCTGGCAGCAGGCTGTGTTGTGTATGTGTGTGTCTCTTTTCATTTACAGCAGATAGACATACATAAGAAAACCTTGCTCCACAACAAAAAACTATTTGTGTGAAGTGTTTTATAGAGATAATTTTCTTTTCTTTCTTTTTTATGAAAACAGGGTTTTGTCAGTGATGTGAGCTTAACAACTGAGCAATATTTGATTCATTCCTTTAATTTTGTTTTTCTTTATGCTCTTGTCATGTTCACCTTTTCCCGCTCCTTTTTCTTTTTTATCTCCTTTTCTCTCCCTCCCTCTGTAACCCCATGACTTCAATCATCCCTTCCTCCCACCCAGCCTCCCTGTCTCCACCTCCACCCTCTCTCCCTCCTTGCTTTCTGCTCGTCGATCCCTCTCTTCTTCCCTCCCTCTCATACTGTCCTCCACTGTCAGGCGACTTGGCTGAGGCTAAGTGCTTTTTGCTGTCTCACTGCAGGTGGGACTGTAATAAAGCTTGTCAGTGGGAGGCATGGGTCGCACTGTCACATGCTCTTTGCCTCCCCTCTGTTAACTCCCAACTCCATCTCCTTCCAGCCATCCCCCCATCTCTGCCAACCCCCCGCCACTTTCCTCCAAGACCCTCTGCTTTTATATTTCCTCTTTTATTTGTCTGCCTTTTCTTTCCCATTTCGTCTTGCTCTTACCCGCAACGGTGCTACTTGACTTGTCTCTCATCTCTCTCTCTCTCTCTCTCTCTCTCTCTCTCTCTCTCTCTCTCTCTCTCTCTCTCTCTCTCTCTCTCTCTCTCTCTCTCTGGTTTCCTTGCCAACTGCACTTTCAGGAACATGATGAAGAAGAGCAGCAACAGGAGACATCCCTCTCAACATAACAACTGCACACACACACACACACACACACACACACACACACACACACACACACACACACACACACACAATCCATGTAAATGACTCCAGGTGAGGTTGTATTGTTTGCCCAGCTGCTCCTGCTAACCAGTCTCTCCTGTTCCATAGTAAACCAGCAGGCTGCATGGAAATCAGCTTCCTCTACACAAAACAGTTCTCTGTTTCTCCTCGTTTATTTTATGTTTGCGCACAGTGTACTGTATGTGTGCTTTTGTGTTTGTGTAGATGTGAGTGCTTGTTTCTGCACATGACACTCAAAGGGCGTGCATGTTTTTCAGAATCATCTAAACCTATTTCTGTGTGTGTGTGTGTGTGTGTGTGTGTGTGTGTGTGTGTGTGTGTGTGTGCACTACAGTAATAGAAATGGCTTGTACACCGTATTGTACTTGTTCTAGCCACAGGATGGCAATACTGAGCCCCTTCTTTAAAAGGAATCCCTCTCTCACACACGTACACTCGACCACATGCACTCACTGACACACATACACACACAGCCCTCTTTAGTCTGAGTTAGCCCAGGCTTGTGTAGGGTGACGGGGTGCTGTGAATAATTTAGTCCCGGCCATGTTAATGGCTGACAGCGAACATGGCCTCTCTACTCTGCTCTTGGCCCATTACTAGTACATTCTGTTTCACTCTCACTCTTTCTTTGTCGCTCTATTGTCCTCTTATTTTCCATTTATAGTGTCCTAGTGATGATGACGATTTAGATGTCACTTTTTGTTTAATCACGGTTGTTTTATCGTATTACGGAAAAAAAACTAAACACTTGTCTGATAATTTTATCTAAAGGAAATTTAAAATGGATTAGGGGGTTATATGAATGTATCATTATTTAACAACGTTTTCTGGTGGTTGAACATCTGTGTTAATAACATTGAGGAATTATCACCTTCACCTCGTTTCTGTCCTTATTAACATTTTTCAAATACCTTGGTGCACAAATATTACATTTTTAAAGTCACAGTATATTGACTTATCCTGTCCAATAGCTTCTTTCTAAGCTATTTAAAAAATCCCCTGTGTGATCAGCCACTAAATAAATAAAAAATTCCAATTACCTGACAGAAATATTTCTTTAAATTATGTCTTAGAATTTCCCTGACCTCATTATTACTTCTTTCACCCAAAGCAAAAATATTTATACAGATATTTTTTGTTTTGCAAGATGAAATATGAGGATGCTACTAGATGCAGGAAATGTTAACACTCACTTTCATATTTAAAATCTCTGGATGTATTTACCATGGTCAGTTGGTTCTTCGTAATGTCTTTAACAATATTAATTAATCACTCATAAGATTCATTTTGACAGGTAATTATTAGTTGCTGAGCACTGCTTAATTCTGTGACATTTTTAGCTTATCTTCATTTAACTATACTTTTCTGTTCTCGTATATTTTACTTCCTCTGTGGTCCCCCTTTTCTGTTTTCTCACTTCTCACTTCCAACCCTTCTGTCCTCAATCTCTACACAAACTGTTGAGCAGATCACAGGAAACACGTGTGTGGGTATGAGTATATATATAGTGTGTGTATATGTATCTGTCTGGCCCCAGTCAAGCATTATTAATGTTATGATTGCCCCAATGGGCTTCAGCTCTCTGTTTGTGTGACGTGGGTGAAGAATAATATGACCCTTACACTAATGCAATCACATACACTAAACAAATTATAGCTCCCTCCCTCTCCGTCTCTCTCCCGTCATTTCTCTCGCTCTCAATTCAGCCGTGTCGATGTTACATGTGGCGTACGTGGTGTGCAGCTTGTCCAGCCTATGTGTGTTTTCGTAGGCCCTGCCTCGCTCCATTTTTCTCTCTGATACGATCAGTATGACTGCGTTTGGGGCAGTAGGAGCCATGGAGCCTGGCGTGGCAGGCTGCAGCAGCACTGAGGTCTGGCCAGGCTCAGGCAAGCTCAGAGGGGATTGGGAGTGACATGTCCGGGGTGAGACACCCCATAGTTGGGACTCCCCACCAGCCTGTCTGGCTCCAGCCTGGCTGATAGAGTCCAGCTGAGCGTGGAGAGGAGTTGCTCCCTATATCTCCTGGCCCCCTCTCTCTCTCCCTTCTCTTGAGCATCTGTCTGTCACATCAAAGTGTTCAACTCCTCATGTGTGCATTGCATTCATTTTTTTTTTTTTTTTTTTTTTACCTCTGCTGTTCTCAACAATTCTTATTAGCTATATTTCATCCATTTGTCTTTCATCATTCTCTCTGCCCCACCTGCTTTTTTCCTCCTGCTGATTTTTTTCTTTCTCTCCACTGAATATCACACATAGACTTTTCCTCCACCATCTCTCTATCTCACACAAACACATCCAGAACCCTTGAAAAGGGGTCATGATTGAGGCGTGCCGTTAATTAGCCGGCAGTGGTTGTCGTAGCAGAGCGATGGTAGGGTGTAATTAATTAGGTGGCGTGTGCACAGTGGGAGAAAAAGAGGGAGAGATGGAGTGAGAGAGAAATACCCGCTATCAGTCCTCCTTTTATCCTCTGAGCTCAGATGAGTTCTCTAATGAGAAAAAAATGAGATGCTCCCAACCAGGGAAGAAAGCATTTTGTCCTTTACATGTTCTCTCTGCCTCTCCTCTGCTTGTCGTTCTATCACTGCCTTGTTCTCTTTTCATCTGCCTATCACATCCGTGCTATTGCTAGTGGGGTGCCAGTGAGTTGGAGTCACCAGCCATAGGTCTCCCACAGTAGAATGAACACAGCCTCTGGGACACGTCCAGACACACTCATACAGTGCTGACAGCTATACCACACAGCAGATATGGCATATAGCAGTTTATGGGTATTTACAGATACCCTGTTGTAATGGCTGCTGCTCTATTGTATTTGTGTTAGCAGTGGTGGTTTTATTTATCGTGAAAAAAAGGGAGAAAGAGAGAAAGATGATAGATGGAGAGATCTTGAGATCTCGAAAAGGCATAGAAAATGTGGGAGGGAGGCAAAAGGTGCACAAACACTCAGAGCTCTATTGATCCTCTCCTCAGTTCAACACTGACTCCTTGACCTCATTCAGAAGCACATCTGTGTGTGTGTGTGTGTGTCTGTTTGTGTGTGTGTGTATGTGTGTGTCTGTGTGTCAACAGGTGTGTGTATTTCCAGCTGCATGTGTGTGTGTGTGTACTCTAAATGTCAAAGGCCTAACTATAGAGTGATGTATATGTTTACAAAAAAACGCACAGAATCTCAACCTGTGTCAACCTTTACCCTTTAACAGCATCATGAATATTTAGACGCACACAAAGCCCCAGCCTTGCACTCTTCCTGCATACATTTAATTTCTTCCTGGAGACATCCAAATGCATGCAGCACAGCCCCCCGCCCCCAACACACACAGTGTAGTGTAAACTGAGTTTAATGGCTGCCTGGCCCGTCCTGTCCCGTGTGACTGAAACTGTCGTAGGTGACAGGTTTATGGACAGTTTGGCAATGTCACCGGAGACAGACAGCTATTTACAGCCCAGTGTTAGACATGTCGGACACTGGCAGTTAGCATAAATCCCCAGGTAGGATCAGGCAGTGGATAATACACATTGTGTCGACCGTGTCCGACGTAAAACGTCAAATACACATATACTGTATACAGCAGGTGATCACTCGTTCAGTCCTTTTTAACCTTCTTAATACTACCAACATACCTCACACACAAACGTCACACACACGCTGTAGATCTTTATCGCAGTTATTTACGGTGTCCTGACATCACGTTAACAACTGGCACTCGCTTCCCCTCCCTCTGTCTCTCTCTCCCCGCCTTCCCCTCCGTCTCTCGTCCCCTTCAACTATCATTTAGCTTTACGAGGTGTCTTAAAAGAAGCCCGGCGTGTGTGCCCCCCCCTCCCCTTTAAGTCGGAGATATTGATATCCTCCATAAGTCAGACGTGCCTCTCTCTGTTACAGAGGAGAAATTGATGAGAGAAGGGTGTGACAGGAGGGGAGTGGAGCTGGCAGGGAGTCACAGGAGTTTGCCTGTGTATGTATCGGAGTCTGTATTTGTGTGAGGACTCTTCAAGTGTGCGCTGCATCCAAACAGACTTATTAAGAGAAAGTGAGGAGTTGGTTTGGCGAGGAGGCAGGTTAAGCAAAGGAGAGGACCGCTAATCGCGGAAAAAAACCAAGACTGAGAGAGAAAGAGATCTGTACAGATAGGGAGGAGGGAGGCAGATCTGTTTCTTTCTTTATGAGCTTTCCCTCTGTGTATGATACTGTTGCTATAAACAAGAGGTCAGCTGAAAAGTGGCTGTTTATAAGGTCCATCTCTCACAGTGAGCATTTCAAAAAGCCTATGAAATCCTGACCATCCTGGTGTGGTTTGTGTGTCTTCTCTGTGTGTATTTGTGTGGTTGTGTTATCCGTCAGAACCATTAGCAACCATCTGTCTCCCAGTCTCACAGGAGAGCGTACAGTACTTCTCTCTGCATCGTGTATCATGCTGTATGAGTAAGCTTGTAGGTTTGCGTTTGCCTACGACTACGTCTGTGTATGCTTGTGTGTATGCTCCAGCAGAAGGTACAGTGCGACCTGTATCTTCTGGGGAGATGTAACAACAATCGACTGTTCGTACTATCACAGAAACGCACCTGATCATCGTTCACCATAGAGCTTATGCTTAAATCGCTCCGTGTTTTCGTGCAGACTGCATTAGCATACAGTAGATGTAGCGACGAGAGGAGATTAGAGTTATCTCACATGAAGAGATAAGTCATCTTCACCATGTGGTTGGTCCAAGGTTGAGTCATGCTAACTTGCTCAGCACACAGAATTTTGTTCCTTCAGATGTGGCTAAATGGTGTGATTAGTAAACTTGTTTGCCTGTGTGTGTGTGTGTGTGTGTGTGTGTGTGTGTGTGTGTGTGTGTGTGTGTGTGTGTGCGTGTGTACGTGGGTGTGCGTGGGTGTGCGTGTTTGTGCGCTCTGACTGCTGGTTTATCTATTCCACTGGGAATAAAGAAAAGGTTTGTTTGATTAATTAATTCTGTTAGACATGAATGTAAATGATCAAAGGAGCACATTTGCATTTTGTGTTTAATTATTCATGAGCTGCGATTGCTCATGAATTAGGACACCTGTGAGGGCTTTCTCCTCTCAAGCTCAGACACTCACTCGTGCACACACGGACACACACACTGGCACATCCTGGGACATGACCTGGTGTGTTTAACCAGACCTGCTCGTCACCCCTGTCTGTGTGCGCTGTTGTGCGCAGGGATGCAGGTCACTGCAGGTTCATTTTGGTGTTATTAGGTTATGCTGCTGCTCTGGCTGGGGTTCAAACGCTCTGATTAGGTTACCGCGTAGCGCTAAAGCTCAGACTGTCACCCTGACTGTATGATTCATTTCCATGGAGACAAGAGAAAAGCTCTGATCTAATTACCCATACTGCTGCCATCTCAGACATGAGGAGACAAGTGGATGGCGTGAATACAGCGGGAGGAGCAAGTGAGGAAGAGGCAAGGGGCGGCACATAGACGTTGTAAAAAGAGTGACAGTAGAGGATGGAGGAGATATACAGTAGAGGAGGAAGGAAAACCAAGTGCAAAGAGAGGAGCATGAGCTGACGCTAACGATAGAGAGCTTGATAAGAGCAGGTATTATTATTTGTCTTCTTTCTTCCTCCTTGTCATCATCTCTCCCTTCATCATCAGCAGCATCCAACTGCTGCACAAATGGGCCCTTGTTGCCATGGATATATGAGCAATGGTTCTACCGTTCTGCTCGATGGGGCTCAGTGATAAATGGCGGGATGTGGAGGAAGTTAATAATTTATCCCGGGGAGGGAGCGACCGTTCTGGGGAGCGTTACCTAGCATAATGGGTTAAGTGCAGCGATTGCTGCATGCCGAGCAATAGACTCACAGGAGGTGATATATAAAAAATGAATAAAGGCTGAGTGGAGCCTGCTGGGAAGGAATTGTCAAGGGAATGTGTTAGTGTGTGTGAGGGTTGGGGGGTTTGGTGTTGTGTTTTGGGAAGAAGGCTTTGTCATTTCTTGAAGTTATCGGATTGTCAGGTAAAGAACAGTAGAGACTTAATAGAGCTTCCTCCAGGCTTTCAGTAAAGATCGCCTCCCACTCTACTTTTACTAGAAATGAAAAACAGCTCAATATGCTTTGGGCTTTGAAGTGTGACAGCAGAAGTGACGGATAAAGCTGCTGCAGAACAGAGGGTCAGGCCTTAGCTGTGTACACTGCGCTGTCATTATCACATGACTCATTGGCACATACGTATACGTAAAGAGAAATACATACATAAATCCTTTCTGTTCCTCATTATCGGACGTTACGTGTTCATTTTATAATTATGTGTTATTTTTCCACTCTATAAGAGCTTACAATACACAGTATGATTTGTACTATATTGTGATTATGTGAGGGAGAGAGAGTGCACGAGAAAGGGCACATGGGGTAGGCCCACACCTACAGCATTAACACAGCGCCTGCTTCACGTCCTCTTAGCAATTTATGAGGTGCCACACTCTTAACACTGCCTCCCTTCCCGTACCTCCATCTAATACTCCCCTCCTTCCCGTTCCTCCCTCTTTTAGCCCAGCTATCTTTCAGATTTTGCAGATTGAAACTGATTGTGTGTGCCCGGGTTTATGTAGGGGTCACCGTATTGTGTTAATCCCAGAGAATATATCAGATCAGCTTGATTTCATTATTGTCCCGATACCCCATATGCACGGGCTCAAAGCTACTTAGAATGATCCTCTCCTAGTGATAGGAGAAAAAAAGCTGTAGTGTGTTATCTGCGGTGGAGCTGGAGTCTATTGTGTTGGACACTCTGCTGTGTTCCTGAAGTGGATTTGGAGCATAACAAGCTTGTGTTAAAACATAGCAGAGCCTCGCATCTTTTCCCGATATCGCCTCCCACTGATTACTCGATTGGTTTTTCAACGCTTACGGCGGATTTGAGTAGTGTAGTTTGAGTGTATTCTCCTTAGGTGTGTATGTCTGTGTGAGTGCATGCATTGTCGCGTGTGTGTGTGTGTACCCACTAGAAAATATGACTTGTGGTTTCTTTTCGTTTCTTCTCCATTTTGTTTCGAGTGACTGTGTTTTTCAGGAGTCTTTTTTCTCTGCCTCCTTGTGGCTAATAAGTGATGCAGAAAGCTGTGGTGGATAATATCGCCTGACACACACACACACACACACACACACACACACACACACACACAAACAAACAGTCAAATATATACACACACAAATTAAAACCCTCTGATTCAGCTAAACGGTTAAAGATTTGTGTCTTTGTGCGGGCGCCTGTTTGCCTAAACATAAGAGTGTATTCTCAGTGAGCTGTTACTGAATGTGAATTCTCAAACAATAGGCCCGGCAGTGACGACAGATAGCTGAAGGTGGGATGGCTGGATGGCGGGAGGGAGGTGGAGGATTCATATGAAAAAAACAAGATACTGTAGTAGGGAAAGAAAGAGACTTTGATTATTCTCTGCAGCTGGAATAAAATAACACCTCCCGGAGTTCAGTAATCACCATGTTCAAGTAAACATCAGAAAAAGGAACGAAGAAACATGTTGAATTGTAATTTTCATGGTGTTTGTTTGTTTTTTTAATCATACTGCTGCAGTTTTTTGCAGCGGTCGTCCTCACACAGAAATGACTTGAGTGTCACAGGGGTGCAGCCATTAGCAACTTGTTAAAGCAAGAAGCTGCTGCTCTTTTTTCCTCTTTCCTCTCCTGTTGTCCATTTACTATTGTCTTTATCTTTTTTTATGAGCGCTCATTGTCATCCCTACACAGTAGGGTCAGACAGATACTACGATGAGCTGTGACAGGGTCAGGCACATACCGTACGAAAGGCAAAAATCACCCACATTTAAGCAGACACACACACTCCTGGTGACACCCCCCTGACACAGCCCAGGGTTGATGTCAGAGCCCTGCAGGCACCCAACTTTTGTGTGGCACCACAACTGACAGCTTCATCAAACCCCCACCCTGTTGTACACACGTGGACACATAAGTGCGAACTGATACCCACACAAACACACACACATAAACATGTACAGACTCGTGGCCCCCCCAGGTTGCCTTTGTTCCCAGCATCTGTTTCCCTCAGTGATTAATTGCAATTAGCGAGAGGTTTGAAGGCCTGTGGAAGAACACAGCAAGAGGAAAAACATCAAAATTAATGAGGGGAGGCATTCATCAGAGAGGACCGAGAGAGAGAGAGAGAGGAAGAGAGGAAAGACAGAGGAAGAGGAGAAAGAGGGGGAGGTGTAGGATAGAGGGATGACACGGTATGAAGGGAGGGGCTCGGAGAGGCGGAGGTGGAGAAGGGAGGGATGCTCAGATGTTAATGACGAAGGAGATGGAAAGAGCGGAGGAGCGTGACATAAAGCAAAAGGGCCAGAGCAGCAGAGAGAGGGAGAGAAAGAGAGAGAGACAGTTGTCAGAGCTCGGGCCACAGAGCAACACCACAGGGGACTGATTAAATATGGAAATTATAATTGCTAATTGACCTTTATTAATCAGAGCAGTAGGGGGGGTGTATTGCATTTTTTTGTCTCTTTGTGTGTGTGTGTGTGTGTGTGTGTGTGTGTGTGAGAGTGTGTAAGTACAGGCACTCTGAAACGTGTGTATGCGTGTGTACAGTATACTTGACTGTGTTTGTGTATGTGTGGTTGTTTGATCCCCTCATGCAGCTCATTCTTGTCTCAAAGAGCTCTCTCATGTTTAAACAAAGCATAATGGGAGATGCTGGGAGATGCAGCTAGAATACACACACACGCACGCACGCACGCACGCACGCACACACGCACACGCACACATACACTGGGTGGTAATGAGAGTGTGAGTATATTATGGAGAGCTAAATAGGGTCACAGTGGAATCTCACTCTTTGGGGTGCCAGATGTGCAATCATGAATGCATGCATGCACTCTCATACACATGCATACAAGCATGTCCTCTCGTTTCTCTCCCTCACTCTCCTTCTTTCTTCTTTTCTCTCCTCCCAACACTTTGATGTCTTCATGCTTATTATTACATTTTATAAAAAACCCTGACACCCTGTTTCATTCTGCATCAGAAGCATGTAGACAGATTTTCTCTGCCTCAAACTTGTATCCATAATGACACACGCACACGTGCACACCCCACACACACACACACACACACACACACACACACACATGGATGTCAGTCATGTTGTCAGATCACACAGATTTGATTAGAGACTCCCTAAATTCATTAGCGCAATGTGATTTAGCCAGCCGTCATTAGAGCCACATGTAAACGGGTCTGTAGTGGTTTGATTTGGTTTTAGCTCATCGAATGCATCAGATTCCTTCTCTATGAGCTCTGCAGGTTTTAATCACTTTTAACCAATCGTTACCCAAGACATCCATTAATCGCATGTTTTTTTGTTAACAACTACTTTACTATACAAGACATATTATTCCCTTTTTTGAGTAAACACAGTTTTCCACTGCTGGCCACTGCCTGTTGAAGTTAAGGTAAGTACCTTCCTAAAGGGGGCCTTGACAGTACAAAAAAGAGTTGTGTGTGTGCTTTTCTTTCACGTTCAAAATATTTTCACTGCTCTTCTGAGGATTCAAGTGGCAACTGCTGTTACTCTCTTTGAATCTGTATTGAGAGTTAGCTGTCTGCGCCTCTAAGGGCATCTGCTGAGGCCGAGTGTCATTTCTGATCCCCAAGAGACAGAGACAGGGCACTCCTCCCCTCTAATCCTGTTAGCTCAGCTCAGGATCAGACTGCCATGACTGGTCTACTACCACAACTACACACACACACCCTCTCCCCCCACTCAGGGGCCAGAGGGGCCCCTGGGCCTCAAAGGGACAATTGTTGCAGGGTCCAGAGGTGGTGGTGAGGGTGAGAGGTCAGCTATCAGCGGGGAAAAGATAGGACACACAAATGCCTGAACACACAAAGACACACACACACACACACACACACACACACACACACACACACACACACACACACACACACACACACACACACACACACACACACATTTAAAATATAATACTTACCTTCCCATCACTCACTTTCTCTCACACACACACACACACACACACACACACACACACACACACACACACATGATACAGTATGCTATGCACTCAATACACAGTGGTCTGGCTCAGCTCTTTTTTTCTACATTATTCCTCTTTTGCGTTGTTAGTGAGGAGCCCACCTCTCCTTAGCAAAATTATTGGGTGTCTTAGGAGGGCAGCAGAGCCTATCAGCGTTGACTTTGACAGTTGCCAATTTCCTAACCAGTAACCAATTGCTGGGACACTCAGCAGTGGAGCATACTAGATTGGTGTTATGCTTCATATGTCCAGCAGAGGTCGCTTGGCACAGTGGAGCTAAGGGTTCCCTCCTTTTGTCATGACTGCTGACTTTACTGCTCATCTATGCAGGAATAATGGCTGAAATCAACCAGTGTACAATGTTAATGGCATTTGAATTAGAACACTACTAAATTAATTAGGTAAGTAAAGTATGTAACCATCTAAATGCCACTGTTGATAAAGCTATGTTCCTGTAAGCAGTGGGGGGAATCGACAGACTGATTTATTTGGTGTTATCAATCTGGGTTAGGCTCTGCTGGCTCTAGGCTTGTTTCATCTGCGTGTGTGTTTGTGCACATATGTGTGTATGTGTGTGCGGCTTGCTTTTATGAGTGTTTGTGTGTTTTCACCGTTGGGTATGGAGACAGTTTGATTGAGCTCTGCACCATAAAGCTGTCTGTTTGCCAGACGGTTTGTCTCCTAGCCAAGACTCTGCAGCAGAGAAGAATACAATGATTATCTGTCACATGGCAGCAGCGTTCTCCATCAGTCTGGCTAGCAACAGGCCAGACTGCCCTGTACAAGCCTCAGACCACACACTGAATCAGCCTCAGGATCTTTTCAACTTTGAAGCTCTAAATATGCTGTATTGTTTCCTTTGTCTGTGTGGTAAAATGTTATTTTACATGTTTACTTTAGGCTTGACACAACTTTCTGACATTCTCTGTTTGACTTTAAAGGGCCCATAGGAGCACTACAGCTTTTCACCTTACCACAGAGTTCTGTGAGCAATTCTCTCTGTTGTTGTGGTTTCTGTGTGTGTGTGTGTGTGTGTGTGTGTGTGTGTTAGAGTTAGTGTTCAGACAGGAGCGTGAGAGGAATGTCAACAACCTTTAACCTCTGGGCTCATTAATGTAAGGGGTGTGGGGTGATGGCAGTGGGATAACTGGTGCATGTGTATGTGTGTGCGTGCATCTAGAGCGGTGTCAAAGCAGACATGATTTATCACGTATTAGTAGGCAGGGGGGAGGAGGACGGAGCTCTCAAAAGCCTGGGGTTACAAGGTCAGGTCAAAAGTCATGAAAGGTCGGAGTGCTGAGTGAATATCAAAGAGCACCCTGGGAGCTAGATATGGCCGACCCGGGCCAGATAGGCTTCCAGGGACTGACTGGCCAGACAATAGAATATAAACACACACACACACACACACACACACACACACACACACACACACACACACACACACACACACACACACACATACACACACACCTTACTTGCAGGCTGATGTAGGTGGAGTGTATAGAGGCTAAGGTCAGTGTGGTCGTTCAGAGGTCAGAGGTCAGGGGAAATAGCCATTAGATCAGACCATTGATTTACTCAGCCCTTCCACCTCTCTTACGTGCACAAACACACACACACACACACACACACACACACACACACACACACACACACACACACACACACACACACACACACACACACACACACACACATTAACACTCCAACATGGGTTACCTCTTGACAGATTGACAGCAAATATGTTCTAAAATATGCATCTAAACCAAGCGGGCTGGTTCACCCAAACAGACACGTACAAGCAGACAAAGCCCGACAAAGGCAGCTAATTTCACACTGACTCTGCTGGGGCCCTGTTTGGGCACGGCCGTGACGCACAGACAGAGAGACAGATGGTGCAGGGCTGGCAGGAGGAGTTTCTGCTGTCCTCTGTGCGTTTATGTTTGTGCGAGTGTGTATACGTATGCGTTTGACTGATTGTTTGTGTGCATTCATGCTCGCGTGCGTGCAGATCTCCTGTGTCTTCGTGCATTTTCAAACATCACTTTGTACTCCACACACCAGCATAGTTCAGGCTTTAGGCTATGCTCGCAGTGCCTCGCCGAACTGCTTCCTGTTGCCAAGCTAGGTGTCAGGAAATGTTACCCCCCAGCACAACCTCTATGTCTTTATAGACCTTTTTCAATTCAGTCAGTGTTTCTTGAGAATCGTTTCCTTTCTAAGAGACTGCAGAGTGGAGACTGTGCATATTAAGCACGAGGAGAACCTGTTTGAAGTTGAATGTAGCTGGCAGTGAATGAAATGAGCTCTTGTATCTTTGTGTTTTGCTCAAGGTTTTGTTTTCTGTTGCACTGTGCACATGTACATATCTGTGTATCTGTGTTTGTGTGTGTCGGGGTGTGCACGCATGGTTGCTGTAATTGAAATGACTGGTCGCCATGATAGCTTGGGCATAGCTACAGCTTGTTAGTGTGCTTGGCTTGGCTGAACTGGGGCCAGGGGGTAAGGAAGAAAGAAAAGGAAGAAGAGTATGGGAAGGAGCAAAGGAATGGGGATGAAAGAAGGAGAGATGGCTCTGTAAGGCAGTGAGGGAGGTAGGAAAAAACATAAGGCAATAAACCAAGAAGATAATGAGAAGTGGCAGGGAAATAGATACAAATGGATGGGTAGAGGTAAACATTAAAGTGGAGAGGGAGTGATGAATACAGGTTGTGCTTGCAAGCTGTTTTAGCATGCAGCTAACAGACAGGCTGAAAATAGGGAGACTGACTGACTGACTGACTAACTGACTACTAGTAAGGCTGACAGACGCATAGATGGACAGGCTGACAGCCAACTAGCCAGCCCGGCAGACAGGGAGCCAGTGTCATCCCACACTGGGAGAACAGGAGGAGCGAAAAGAGTTCATATTCTCCAGGACAGGTGGCAGAGACATGCTACTGCTGCCACCTGGCACTGACTACCCTGTGTCCTTTTCTCCCTTGTTCTTTCTTTGAGCCATAATATTGCTATCAGCTCTTGACCTGGTCTTCCTCCAGTGCCCCTGCTGTGGTAGTACGGCAGAGCCCTGTTTTTCCCAGTTTGACTTACTACCCGCGAATCCCCTCTTCTAAAGACTTCACCCTCTCTGTTGTGGGGCAAATAGGCCAGGCAGGCAAAAGGCAGCATGGTAGCGATTAGTGATTACCATCCTCCAGCCTTCCTTTAGCTCAGAGAGGCATGCAGGTAAACCCTCTGTCCCCATCAGTCAAGGCGAAGGCTGTGTGAGCAGGGGGCTGGACCCTGACTCCCCCAAGTAGCAGAGGCCACCTGCTCCCTTTCACCGCTCCACAGCCCTGTCTGCCCCGCCAGCGCATCGCAGGCTAATTAAACTCAGTGTGGCATACACACTCTTACTCCCACTCACACTGAGCGACATCAACTGTGTGAGTTTAATAACACAAATAGACACACGCACAAAGAATACTCTACTCACACTCTCTGGACGGGAAGACATTGTTTTTTTATACGGGAACAGAAACGGTTGTATTACACGCTTACACACACACACACACACACACACACACACACACACAGACTGCATGCTGCCAACAGACTGTCCCACTTTAGAGTAGGAGTGTTCTATTTGGCATCCACCCACAGCTCTCCTCCTTTCTCTGATCTCAATGCAGCATTTTTCATGGTCCCTCGACATACCGGTGTGGACAAAGCTGTCACTGATGTTATGAAGACAAAGCCTTTGGTTACTTCATATAGATACCTGTTTTAGCCCGGACAAATATTTTCTACTGATCTCTAATTCGTCTGCTATTGTTTCCATATCATGGCAGAACTGGGCAGGAAACAAATCCCATGATAGCAGTGCAACACACACTCATTCCCCTGGTAGAGTCTAATGAAGGTATACTTTGAGATAATTTTTAATCCTATTTGAACTAGTTTGTATTTTTGTTTCACTAGTCCTTTTTTTGCTGACTACTTTACCTTTAATGTATTTGGCTGTAATAATTAGTAACTGTGTAAAGTAGAAAGAAACCAAAACAACGCTGCAACTCAATGTAACACTCAACACTTATTCACTTAATAAGAACTGACTATATCGAGTTTTAAGGTGTTTTCTGCATGTTTACACTTTATAGATCTCAAAACTGCAACTTGAGTCATCTCTAGTGCAATTTGGGAAAAAAAGTAAAAAGAATGACTTCTGCAAGCGAGAAAATTAAAGAGTGTCTGATGGATTAAGTTTGGAAAGCTAACTGCGACTTAAGCCTTTTGCAAAGAGGGAATGGGGAGTGTAAAAATATTTTGGGGTGATGAAGAGTGTGTGTTAATGTTTGTGTGTGAGAAAGGCAGAGGCAGACAGACCCAGAGAAAAAGAGGAGACGGTGGCAGTGAGGCTCTTTGAGAGGTGTAACTGTTCCCTAAAATGATTTCAGGCCCGGCCCTCTTAGACCCCCACAGCTTCCAACATGCCACAGGGAGTTGTCCCATAATCCTCTGTTCCAGGTAAACAGCTTTCTTCCACCAAAAGCCTGGTACCCTCTCCTGCACACACCATAAAAAAGCTCTCCTTTGCATTTGCATTTAAACCTTCTCCTTTCTTAAAGCTCGGGGCCCCTTATCTGTACTGAAACTCACTGACGCACAAACGCTGCTCTGTAATTGGTGCAAATTAGCTTGATGTTTTGTTGATTTGTGGCTGATGAGGTGTTTAAACAAACATCAGAGTTATCAGTGTTTGTCTAGTCTGTTGCTGCCTTCCATTTTCACTGAAGTTAAGGTTGCATGTGAGATGAGGAATTTCTTTGCAGCTTCTTATCTCTATCACATCAACATCTTGGTATACAAGAAAATATCAGATATTTCCATGGAAACCATATTTAGCCCGAATACATTTCACATGCAAACATGTCCTCTCCTGATTAGGAGGTTATACACGGCCATACAATCTCTACCCTGGCTTTGTTGTCCTGTTGTTAACCTGCACAGCTGCATGATGGGCAAAGCTGTGTTCTCCTCCTTCTCTGTGTTGAACACAGCCTTTCTCTACACAGCAGAGGAACGCCTCTGTTTACACTCCATCACAGACACTTAAACACTACTCATTCGCCTCAGCCTTCCATTCCCTCTTTAATCTCTCCCTCCTCTCTTTACTTTTCTTTTCTCTATCCACTCCATTTAGTCATTAGGTCGGCTCTCATCTGCATAAGCTTTCTGTTGTAGCACTCGATTGCACTGGGCTCCAGCTCATGTTTATTAAATAAGCCTTCTTGTTGTGTCGGCCCCACAGCTAGCCCTGCTCCCTGCCTTGTCCTACTGTTTTCTTGCTTTGCTTCTTCTCTCCTCGCCGTCTCTCCGTCTCTTCTTCCCTCTCTCTGTGGTTGGCATGCCAGTTCGCCCTCTCCCTTCCCCCCCTCTCTTCTTATTCCTCTGTGGGGGTATTAAAGGCTGTTTCTGTTGGCCGTCACTCTTCATAAGTGGTGTCTTGCTCAATGTGTTCGCCCTGTTCCCTGTGCGAGTGCACCTCAATGCCCTGGTGCGCGCTCTCTCTACAGGCCCCACTCAGAATGGAAATGAAGGGAGTCTGTAATGAGTTCCACTCAGCCAGGGTCCCCGACCCCACTGCCATCAGCCAGCTTAAGAGGAGAGAATCAGAGAGAGGGTAGAGAGACGGGGGTCAGAGATGGAGGGAAGAAGAGGCTCAGGGGAAAACACAGGGCTTTTTTCATTTTTTTTTTAACACCCCCCTCTTTTACTGCCCGGTTGCCAAGCTGCTACAATGTTAAGCTGGCCTTTCTTTCAGTCTATAGGGAACAGTGTGGGACCGTGGCATGGAGCAAGAGGGAAATGATTTTGGAGGGGGGTATTTGAAAGAGGGAGGAGAGAGGTGGAGGAGAAGGACGGCAGAGCAAAGCAGAGGACAGGAGAGATGATAGTATTACAGTGAACAAAGGGATAGACTGCATTTTCAACAGAATATATGGGTGATGAGAATACGTGCTGTATAGGAGGATGACGACAACGATGATGGCAACAATGACGACAACTGCAGCTTCCATAATTGATATCATTCCTCCTCCTGCCAGCTCATCCTACGGTGCAACATTGCCTATGCTCTGCTCTCATCAGGGCAGGATGCTGCTTTGAGCCTCATATCTGAAGGAAACTGTGAGGTTGAATGTAATTAGCAGCAGGAAAATAGGGTATCCTCAAATTTTATAGACCAACTATTTTTCAAACAATAGAAATGCGCAGAGGAAAATAGTTATCTATGTTGAAGGTGGTTGAAAAGTTACGTTTTCTTTTTTTTTTAGATGTCCAGGTTACATGTATCAGTGTTTCACAACAGACATGTTGGCTTGTCATGTTAAGAAAATCACTAATAAGGTGTTACTAATAACATCATATATTCAAGTGACCCACTAAGCCATGTGACACCCAGCATGCACAACAACAGGACCCTGAACCTGAAGCAGCAGAATGCAATTCAGCCATCATTCATTTACATCTGTGCTTTTCCTCCAGTGACATGTCAGAATGATTCATTATTATATTAAATTTCACTTTATGAGGTTTTTGACATTAATATGCATTCCCCCAGCCTGCCTATGGTCCCCCAGTGGCTAGAAATGGCGATAGGTGTAAACCGAGCCCTGGGTATTCTGCTCTGCCTTTGAGAAAATGAAAGCTCAGATGGGCCGATCTGGAATCTTCTCCTTATGAGGTCATAAGGAGCAAGGTTCTCTCCCCTTTCTCTGTTTTGCCCGCCCAGAGAATTTGGCCCACCCATGAGAGAGAGACATCATGGCTTTCAAACGAGCATAGTGGCAGTTGGTCAAGGCCACACCCCCACCCTCCACCTTACCCCCCCTCTCTCCTCCTCGATAGCTACAGACACAGAAATGGCACATACTAAGGAAATCTCATTGTGGGACTGGCTCTAGTGGCTGTAATTCTGCACCAAGGCTGAATTTTGGGAAAGAGACTTCAGATACAGTATTAGGGGACCACTAAGACCTATATAAAAGCATCCAAAGAGCACCATGTCATGGGACCTTTAATAAATTGCACTTTAATATGACTTAAGAGTCTTAAGCAGTTAACTCCTTTTCCATACATACATTTATCTGGGGTGTGTGACTGTGAGTGCATATACTGTTGATGAGTCAAATTAAATGTTATTTACACTTTTTTACTCTGTACACCAAAGCAGTCAGCTGGTGCGCCACACAAGCTTAAATGGCCTTATGTGTGTGTGTGTGTGTGTGTGTGTGTGTGTGTGTGTGTGTGTGTGTGTGTGTGTGTGTGTGTAGAGAGAGTGAGAGTTGTGTCTGTAAGGCTGTAATAGATGAGAGACAGCTGATAAGGAGACCTGGGGTTGGAGCAGTCAAACAGTGCACAGATACAGAGTGGCTCAGTCTTTCCTATCTACTCCTGTGTGTGTATGTGTGTGTGTGCGTGTGTGTTTGTGTGTGTATTTCTAGCGGGGCTGTTGTACACAAGACTGTCTGTTCGGAGGCAGATGCCTCACTGGGCGTGAAGCCCAGGAATTGTGTGTGTGTGTGTGTGTGTGTGTGTGTGTGTGTGTGTGTGTGTGTGTGTGTGTCTCGGTGAAAGAGGGTAATGGCTGACTCTACACGGCCTCTGACCCTGCTGGGCAGCACAAGTCCTTCTCTATTTCTCCTCACACTGATTAGAGGGTCAGAGCTGCATCACACACACACACACACACACACATGCACGCACACACACACACACACACACATACACTTACAAACCTACACACATACACACTGTGTGCCTCTTTCGTCTCTGCCGTCAGCACAATGGAGAAGGAGAAAGAGGACATTCAGTAACGCAGAGAGAGGTGGGGTCAAACGGAAAAGAGAGGAGAGAGAGTGGAGAGATGTGAAATGAAGCACATAAAGAGAACAGCGGCACAACATGGATTTGCACAGATAAGAGAGAAAAAATGGATAGCACAGGATATAGGCTTGGAGAAGACAGATATGCTCAAACAAAGATAAAAGAGAGGCGGGTGAGAGAGATATACCTGGTTATTAGAGGCAGAGGGAGCAAAGAATAAAAAGCGAGGATGGGTGGAGTTAGAGTAATAGAGAAATGGTGGCTTTTTTCTTGCTTTGTCCTTTCCTTTCTTTCCTCTCACTATTTAAGGATGAATCATTCAGCAATCATTTATTTTAACGTTGAAGCACGACTTTACCCTCTATACCTCTATGCCACCCCTCTGTCTTCATATATCACATCCCCCTCCCTCATATCTTTTTGTCTGAAATGAAAAGGAGAAGGAGAAGGAGCAGGGTGTTTGCACAGCCACTGAATGCCACAGTTCTGAAGGAAACAGTGTCTGAGAGCAAGGTGTGTGTGTGTGTGTGTGTGTGTGTGTGTGTGTGTGTGTGTGTGTGTGTGTGTGTGTGTGTGTGTGTGTGTGTGTGCGTGTGTGTGTGTGTGTGTGTGTGTGTGTGTGTGTGTGTGTGTGTGCGTGCGTGTGTGTGTGTGTGTGTGTGTGTGTGAGACACAGTTTCAGCCCTTGAGGCAGCTTTCCTGGCATTTGACTAAAGGCTTTGGGTGTCTGCGGGCCACTTTGTGCATGCATGCATGTATCCCTTTTTGCATTTGTCTGCGTGTGCACAAGTGTGTATGTGTGCATGTGTGTGCATGTTGCACTGACCCATGTAAAGAGAGTGTGTGGGGCATACATAATGGATGCTTTGCCTGCCACACACAAGAGTGCACAGCGCCGTCAGGGATTCCCAGCCTGACAAGCCTGCCTGAGTGTGTGTGACAGAGAGAGGCAGATAGAAAGAGAGAGAAAGATAAAGGGACTGTGCAACATCCATAACAGATCCTAAAGAACGTAGCCATAAGGGAAACTGTGCTGTCCCCATCATCTTTTTCCACCAGTATTAACCTCTGCTACTTCTATATATTATATCTCTGTCTCTATAGTTTCTGTGGTGTGGTTTTTCTGCACCCGTCTACTCCTCCATCCCGTCATACACGTCACCTTCTCTTTTCTATATAATTGTGATTTCAACTCTTTAAACAGGCTGCGGTATATCTGCTTCCCCTGTCCTTTTGGAGTCGAAATGCCATTTGTTTTCCAAACTTTTCCAGAGAAGAGCTGGCAGAGTCTTTCACCTGTTAGACACTGATAGCACATGCATGCATTGACACACACACATACACACGCACACGCACACAGACACACACACACACACACACACACACACACACACACACACACACACACACACACACACACACACACACACACACAGACGCACAGATAGGAGGTCACCAATTAAGACAGATGAAGGCATGCAACTGAGAAATCTGGTTTGATGTTGAAAGAGCCTGTTGTTGCACTCAGGTGGAGCAGGTTCAAAGTTCAAAGGGCAGACTGTTGTAACCAAAGATAAATAAATGTCTATCCATCCTGGGATCTTATAGGCCCCTTTCCATAATGTTTTTTTTCTGAGACATGTGAACAGGAGTTGGAGTTGATACTGATACACTGGCAGTTTGATGGCTAAGGCTGGAATATAGGATTTAAGTCTTCCACTGTGGCTATAGTAGGACCAAAAGTAACAGCATGACCTCATAAAGTATGCAAATGTTTATGACAGTCTTAAAAATTACCAGGGACAAAAGCAGTTGCTAGACAGGATTGGCAGTGACAGAGTTACTACCAATACACAATTTGAGACAAATACATCAGTTTATTATCAGGTCAAAATGTGTAAAAAGTTGTAACGGCAGACAGAGAGGTTGAAAGAATTCTTCATCCTTAGTCTCCTCTCTGCCTATTGTAAACAAAAATGAGAAGAAAGAATGACAAAGGTAGAGGGAGAAGTAGAGGGGGTCTTTGTGGTTGAGTGGGAGTGATGTGGAGGAAGAGAGGGAGATGGAGTGTGTGCGTGTGTGTGTGTGTGTGTGTGTGTATGTGGGAAGGGGTGCTCTATTGTGATTCAGAATTGAAAAAAGGCCCAAATCAAATGACTTCGTAGAGCAAGTGAGCTGTGTTTGTGTGTATGTGTGCGTGTGTCTGCTAGTGAATGTTTTCTGCATGTGTCTGCATCTGTGTGTGTGTGTGTGTTCTCACACCTAAGTTTGTGTGTCGTCTCCGATGCATTTTGGAATGTTTGGCCTGACAAGTGTGTGTGTGCATGCGCGTATGCTTCTTTGTGTGTGCACACGCTCACCATTGTGGTACTGGGGGTTACTAGGTACTTGAAGTGTCGCCATGGTGCTGTAATTAGCGAGCAGGGGTGAAAGGTCGGCCACAATTCTGCTGGCCCGGGACAGGACCTCTCTCAAGAGCTGGGGGAGGCGGAGGGAGAGGCGGGCAGGGGGGTTTGGGCGAGGAGAAAGGAGAAGGGAGTGTTTTATAGAGCAAAGACTAAGCACACAGCTAAAGGAGGCTCCTGACTGAAACAGGAGAGAATAGAAAGCCATTAAGCAGTGTTAGTTTTGTAACGGTTATCCTCCCTGCTCTCCCCCTGCTGGCATATGTCGTCATGTTTATTGTCAAATTGTTTGTGTGTGTGTGTGTTTGTGTGTGTGCGTGCGTGCGCATGGGACTATGCGTACGCATATGTCTGTTTCAGTTGGTTAGCTTGTGATGCTCCTTAATCTTGAAGTAGCTTTAATCTTCCAAGAAAAAGATTGATTGTAAGGGTAAAATGAAGGCAAAAGCAATAAGTGCTGGAGTAAATGCATGGGGGGAGGGGGGCGGGGGATTTAAGGAGAGGGGAGAAAAACAAGAGGAGGAAATAGTGTGAGAAAGAGAGAGAAACGTAAGGGACAGCTGCAGTTGTGAGAGATAAAGGTTTTAAAAAGCCTGTTAAACACCCCAGTAATGTAGAAACAGTCTATCTGCTTGTTTGAATGCCTGTCTCTCTGTATGTTCAGCTGTCTGCCTGTCTGTTGGAGTATATCATCATGACTCTGTAAGAACACCGTCCGTTGCCGCCTGGCTCTTCACCCTGCTGCAGTGTATTAGTGTGAAAGTGGCATATAAATTAGTAAAGCGACAAAGCAAGTTCCCTCCATCTCATAAAACCTCCTGTAGATGTCCTGTCAGATCTAGCACTGGTGAGGAATGGTATTATGACACTTTCTGTTCTGCTCTCACGCAGGAAAAGCACTCTCTTTATCAAAGTATAATGTCTCCAGAGGGAGGGGAAGACAGTTGTTCTTGTCAGTTTGTCAGTTTTAGTTGAATAGAAAAGTAGGCCTGTTTATAATTAGAGACTCCTCACACAGTCAATTTTTACTATCCTATCCCCATTCAGGCTCACATCGCAACTACATGCCTGCACACACACATAGATACACACATGCAAATAGACGAACAGTATGTGCAATACCGTGTTTTGTATTTGAAGGTGTCACCTTAAAGTGGGCAAAGCACAAATAAAAAGCTGGTCACAAATTCAGTGTACTTCCTTCAGAGGTACAGTATCTGTAAATATAATTGCCTATTAAAGGTATTTGCAATGTGAAGGAAAAGATATCCGCGCTCACTGGGATGGCATGATGTGTGGGTGTCTGTTGTTGAAGACATGAGGCCTCTCTTTTAGTTGGCATATGGTGATCAACTACACATGCTGCAATATCTGCCAGTGACATGCACGAGAGGGTATGCACGTCTCCGTCTGGGGTGAGATTTCTGCCACCAGAACACTGAAATAGGTTGTGCGAAATTGTCATCAGGGTAAATGAAATTCTGGATGTGAAATTTATGTTTTTAAATATTTGTAGTATTTAAAAAACAATTTCAAGTATACTGTTACAGTATGTGTTGTAAAACAGCGAACCACACTGAACCTTTAGACGTCTTTAAAATGCTTTGAGATGGATTTCATTTAAGTACTTAATACTAGCAAATCCTTTTTAGTTATAATGAAACTGGGTACAGAAGTCTACAGTGCTACATGAATATGATCTACCAATTAAAGATGTATTCATTCTTTTTTTTTTAATATGCCAGTGAATTTCAGCCACAAGACGACAGAGTGTACCCCCAGAAATTTGTTCAAAAGAAATCTAAATGCATTTTTGCTACAGAAAAAAAACAGTCATAATCAATTCCTGAATTTCACATCTTCTTCTCAGGTCTAGTTAAGCCTGTTACAGTCCTTTTTGAATTCCTTTATTGGTGATTTTGAGTTTTCAATCTCATAATTGCTGCATCACATTGCCTGTTGTCTGACGACATTCATGGAGACTCCATGATAAAATTATTTCCCCCGTTTCTAGTTTCATCCTTCCATTTTGTAATTTTGTAATGTGATGTAAAGTTTATAATATGGAATTTGCATATGTGTGTGTGTGGTATGCACTCCTTTGGATTGCGTTTTAGACTTTTGAAATTGAGTTGATTTGAGGTCATTTTGGCCAGTCCTTGACTCTTCAAGTGGTTTGTTTAGGATTAGAAGTAAAGTTTAGATAAGGGTTGAGCATGCTGTGGTGAAAGGTCCTCACAAGTACATTAAGACACGCATGTGTGTAGGCCTGTTATCTTCATGTGTGCACTGTGCTCTACATTGAGGGAGTGCGCCTGTTAACTGTGTGCCAACTGGCAGCGAGCCCTTGGCAGTGGGCTGGCACTCGCGTGCCCGCTCAGCTCCCACCACCTGTCTGGTCCCTGGAAGAGTCACCGGGCTCCTGCGGGGAGGGCCTCCTTGGTAAGCGGGGGGTGTTGTGTGTGCATGTGTTTATTGTGTGCTGTGTGTGTGTAATATGTGGGATTGGGGGGGGGGCTGTTGCAGCCTGGAGAGGAGGGGAAGCCAGGGGGAGCAGGGAGCAAGTTCATCCCTTGGACCTCCAGATCTCTGCCACAGGAAGGGCTTGTGCTGCGGAGACAGTCAGACTGGGATGGCCGTGGCCTAGTCTGGGCACTGCTACTTCCAAGAGCCAATGAAAATCTGCCTCTCCTTCCCTCAGTCCATCTGTCTGTCTGCCTGTCCATCTGCATCCTGATTTAGTGTCTCTGTCTTTTTGACTGTGTTTTCCTTTACAAGCCCAGAGGATGCCAGGAGGAGAGAGGGAGGGAAACATACTAATCCTCCCTCTCCATTTTTTTCAGCACATGACTTGCGGAAATATGTAACACGGCAGTTAGCTAACCCACTGCCTACTAATTCCGCCTGTTGTGTTTGTAAAAGTGAGCGAAAAGAGAGAGAGATCAGGAGGAGATAGAAAGACGGCAGAGAAAGAGAACTATTAAAGTCTTGTGTGTTTCATAGCTGCGCAAATGTGGGAGTGGTGGGTTTTCAGTAAACCCTTGTACTACCTTTCAGCGAGGGATTGTGTGAACATACACTCGCTTAATAATTTAGCCACTGCAAAGAGTGGTTCTGATTAAATAATGAAGGAGCTGGCACTGATGATCAAGATTGTGTGTTTCAGTGTGTTGTGTGATTGTGTGTTTCAGTGTGTGTTTGTGCGCTTAGGACAGGGTTTATCCATCCACGTGCTTGCTTTCTTGTAGATGACACCCCAGCCCATACTAGCTACAATCAGGGCTGAGCTCATCCTCTTGACAAGGAAAGTGCTAATAATCATTTCAGAGCTAACAGTTTGCTGATCTACACAGCTACAAAGCCGAGAACTCCTCCGTGTCCATACACACTCGCCAGAAGCATCAAGATGTAATCAGCATGGACAATTAGGGGCGCGAGAAACACCTAATTTTCCTTAAGTGTATATTATTTCTGGCTCCAAAATAAAATATGATTCAACATAAAAAGGCTGGTTGACAGCTCAGATTGACGCACCTAACGCAGCATGCAAGCCTGCGTCATACTCTCGCCTTGTGCCTCTGCTGTCACTTCTTGTCAAGTTTGGAGTTTCTCATTTTTGATGCCTTCTGTAGCTCATTAAAACATAAATCTTCACAAATAGCCTAAAGAAACTCTCAGAAGAAAGAGTACTTTTCACAGGTTTTAGTGACCTCTGGCTTTATCTCTGTTCAGGATGCCTTTGGCAGTCCCAAATTGTGTTCATGTTGCTCATGGTTCAGGTGCAGGTTTCCATGCCAGTGGGGTGAAGGGTCAGAGGCTATTTAAGCCTGTTGCTGTCTCTGGCTTATAGATAGTAATGAATGGCTTTAGACCGCATGGCCAGTGGCTTTAGAGGCTGCAGCCTGAACTTTGAGCTCTATTGACCTGAGAGGTCCATGCAGGAGGCCACAGGCAGTCACCGGAGCACGGCCTCTGACCTCAGATCAGCATGTGGCAAAGGTCAAAGTTAATGCTAATTGGATGATGGCTGTGTGGGCATGTTGGTGCACTGTTTTGAATGATGTAACATTCAGAACTAAGTTATTTGCCTTTCACTTTGACTTAGGTTGTTGCTCCCAAGTCCTTCATCACTGAACACTTACATTTTCACTTACATCACAGCTCCATACTTAGCCTAAAGTAGAAAAACAATGTATATACAGTATGTGTAAGCGCTGAATAGTTATACATTAATAAAATACAGCCTACATGTTACAAACAATAAAGATCTAAAATGGATTTTTTTTTATAGCTAATACCGATCAATTCAGAAATTTAGGCAATTTTCAGCGCCATTCCTGATCCTGCACTTTTATTTAAAATAGACGGATACGTGGCTGGGTTAGCTCACTTGGTAGAGCAGGTGCAACATACCGTATATAGAGGTGTATTCCTTGACGCAGAAGGTCCAGGGTTTAAGTCCGACCTTTGATGATTTCCTGCATGTCATCCCCCTCTCTCTCCCCTTTCATATCTAGCTGTTCTTTCCATTAAAGGCTGAAATGCACCCAACAAAGTAGAAGGGTACATTATACATACATACATTATTTCTGTGTCCCTCCTTCCTCTTTCCCATACTTTCCTTTCTGCTAATGACCTGACTTTGCTCTCGATCCTTGCATCTAATCTCAAATCTACACAAACAAGTACCCAAAGCCAGTGGTGCACGATTTCCTCCTGTACACCTCACAAAACAAACTCTCACACAATGGTAACACAAGCATACACTTCACACAAATCATGTCTGTATCTGCACCTTGGACAAACCTAGTGTGTGTGTGTACATGTGTGTGTGTGTGCATGTGCATGTGTGAATGTGTGTTGGGGGGGGGGGCGTAATGCAGTGAAGCTGTTTTTCCTATAATGCAGACTATCCTTCATGTCTTATCTGAAGCTGCTAATGTCTGGGGCCAGTGGAGGCTGGAGTTTGCGATTGATGGCCTAGACCTTGGCTTTGTGAGAGCAAACATCAATAACCTCCCCCCTGCCCGGCTCTCCCTGCAGCACCACCAGCATCCATATGACTCCTGTGTGTGTGTGTGTGTGTGTGTGTGTGTGTGTGTGTGTGTGTGTGGGTGGGTGGGTGTGTGTGTGTGTGTGGGTGAGTGTGAATGAGAGAGTCAAAAGATCAAAGGTAAGCTAAGTAACAAAGATTCAATAGGGATGCAGAAAGGAGAAGAGGGAGGTTGGGAATAAATGACAAAAAGCAATGATCTTTAACCCTGACCGGTTTGGACTCATCACCTTTACGCTTATGTGACATTAATGAACACAATCTGTGCATCTCTCTCAAACCCATCTTGCTCTTGAATACTGTGTGTAAATATAAAATTGATATTGATATTGTGAAGCCTTCACAGGATACATATTGCTTTGTGTACTCACAGCTAATATAGTTTGCTCTGTATATGTGGATCTACTGCAGTTGCATACAAACAAACACAGACACAAAGAAAGACACAGTGGTGCTATTCCACAAACAGAATATGTCATGCAGAGTTGTTCATATTCTTTGTGTCTGGTTCAACCAAACAAATAAATGCACAACAAGAACCATTACAAAAACCTGAAACTTTGTAGTTTGGGCATGTGTGTGTATTCAGGTCCAAACAGAGTACAAATGAAAAGGTAGGGCATAGAGAGAAAGCAGGAAGAATTTTAGCGTGACACATGATAAATATAGTGTGTTTTTTTCAGTCTGGTTTGGATTGTAAAGGAATATAACATAGAAGAGAAGAAGATATAGTTAGGAGACAGAAAATAAGATGGATTAAACAGAGGTGAAAATCAACTGGAGATGAGAGACTTGGGAACCATAGCTAATGATTGTTTATGAAGACTTTTCTTAGTCTCTCAGCTTGGTTTCTCTGTTGTCTGTAATCTAGCATTGAGGGTTATAAAACCATGAGAATTGTAGGACAGATTTGGGGATGAAAACAGAGAATATGTAGTATTAGTTGTTTTGTACTGAACACAAATGCAGTTGATGTGAAGCCGTTTGTCTGAAGCTCAGATGGTGTGTACACACCAGTCTTTTTGTACCATAGTGCATTTAGCTGACAACTAAAAATATATATATTTTTTCTGACATCAGAAATGTTGACCTCGTTGTAGATTCTACGGTGGCCCTGAAGTGTAAACCATGGCAGCAAATGCCACAACACGACAGCATTTCGCCACAACGCTGTCTTTACAAATGGGTCTGTGTACGTTTTGATAGTTTCTTTTTTCATTTGAACCAAGAAACGATCAAAACGCATGAAAACGCAGAGCCGTATTTCCGTTTTTGGTTTCTGATTTCAAAAACGAAAATCAATAAAAGGACATTACGAGAGGATGTTACAGAATGGCCATTTTACACGCTTGGCTTTTATTTTGAAATATTTTACTTCCGCGTCACTTCACCCTCCTCTCTTGTCATTCAAATCCAAATCAGAGCGTTTTTTTGAGTTTGGTTTTCTCGTTTTTCGTTTTTGAAATCAGAAAACAAAAATGGAAATACGGCTCTGCATTTTTATTTGTTTTTATTTGCTGTCGCGTTGTAGGCTTTGCTGTCGCATTGTGAAATTTGCTGTCACGTTGAAAACAACCTTGCAGAAACAGAGCGGTTTATCTTAAAGCTAATATTTTTCACTAACAAATACCTTCTGTCACGTTCGGTGGGCAGAGCGACTCACCATCACACAAGAGTTTTCTTTCTTGACAATTGTCAATAGTAAAAAAAAAAGATCTTAACTCAGAAATGTGTTATTTGCATTATTATATATATCACAGGAAAAATATGCTAATTGTTCATCATAAGGTACTTTGGAGATAATGAGAAATGATCCTTGTGCCGACTGACCCACGCATCTTGTGCTCTCTGAGTGCAAATATGTTGGGTATCATGTTTCTCGGGTAGCAGAGAGAAAGTGAGGCTGGCCTTTCTGCTCTGATAATAAGGTGACATTTTACTCAGCATAGTCTCTGGATAAGAGCCTTGCTTTTTGCTCTCCTACAGCTACAGTACATTTGTTCTCCCCCTGGCCTTTCTCTGCCTTTCTTTGATTATATGTCTCTCTCTCTCTCTCTCTTTCTGCTTCTTTTTACAATTTGCTGTCATCAACTTAAAACTTGCTCCAACCTTTTTATGTGAATGTTATTGACTGGATGAACACAGTAATGAGGTAGAAACAGAGCACACCTCTACGTACTCACTTAGCCTAGCACTGCTTTCCTTAAAGAACGCACACACCTTGAAATAACTTCATTTTTGCAGTATCTTCCATCTGCTCTTGTGTGCAAACACTCATCAAGCAAGTGTAGGGGTTTATCATTTTTTTTGAGAATTTAAAATTTTAGTTATGTAATGTTATTTCGTGGTTTTCGGATTTGTGTAGGACCTCATGGATCCATGTTCATTCACTCAGGGTTTGCTTATCTGCCTCTATGGTAGACCGCATGGCATTGTCTGCAACGTTGCTAAATAAACCACAGCATTCAATTTGAAAAAAAAAGAAAGAAAGAAATGCACTCCCTGGTCACACATGTATTGCATTTTCTATTTATATAATTCTATAATTTAATTGTAATAATATTGGTATAACTTCTGAGATAAGCCTATTTGCTGCCATCACTAACACGGTTTATATTTAAGCAGAACATTTAGAAAGACTTGGGTGGGTTAAGTTGACTATTTTATTAACTTTCCTCATTAACCTGTGTGCCTCCTAGTGTTTTTTCAGGTATTAGGCAGACAAAAAGTACATTTATTCTTCTGTTTCTTTCACCCTCTTGCCTCTTGTTACTCTGCTCTTTCCCTTTCTTTATGTGCGCAAGAGACAAAGAGAAGGAGTTGTCTCAGTTGAGCAGTACTCAACCCTGTGCCCCATTAATTACCTCAGTAAATGCTGTTGAGATTATAGCAGGGGAAGTGAAGCATGTAAGTCAGTGAGCGATTAAGCAGGAAAGAGAGAGAGAGAAATATCTAAGGACACATCCATGTTCACAGTAGTCTGTGTAAACCACCGACACAATCTTTTTTTTTTTTTTTTTTTTCAAGTTTTTAGGGCATAGCCCAGCAGAAACCTTCTGATTTAAGAGGGCATTTAAAGGAAGAAACTGATAAGAAGGGAGAGGAAAGAGAAAAATAGGAGCCCATAAAATTGAGATTTGAGCATAGAAAACACAAACATGTTTCTACACTACCTCTCTCTTTTTCTCTCGCCTTTTCTCCTATTTACCTGTGCCTCTCCATACCTTCTGTATATCTTTATATTCTTCTCTCTTCTGCCTGCAATTTTGCCACCTACTTATTAGAGACATTAAAAAAAGATAGTGAGGCAGACACTAAGGCCACATACTGATAAAGGATTATTAATGTTCTGCGGACTAGACTTTTTCTACAGAAGAATGTAGCATTAGGCTGGCTGGTGCAAAATTCAACACTTTGAATATGATCATTAATTTTGATGTCGAGATCAAATAGAGATCATTAGGGATTTTTGTAACACTGTATTTGAGGTGTTGTATATTAAAAGCTGCATTACAGCTAAGTGACATAGTTTTGTTGTTCTAGCTGAGTGTAATAGACAGTGAATCTAAACTGGTCATCACAATCTCATTATTAAAGGTTTCCTTTTTAGAATATATATATATGTGTTAATATTTGAAAGCACCAACAGTAACCACCAAAAATAGAAACGTTACAATACTGATATCAAGGTAGTTGTGGTCAAAAATGTCAAGTTGGACATATGTGTAACGTTGTTTTAGTTTCGGTTGGTTTTTGCACAAGGCATGCCCCTGTTCCTTCTCTAACCTTCCCTCCACTGAGCTACTTGTGTCCCTCTCTCCACTACCTGCCATTATGTGTAGCTGAGGTGTCTCTAATGGCCCGTGGCTCTCCTTTCCTCCACCTCTCCCCTTTCATTTTCTCATAACAAGCCCCCTGCCCTCTCTCGCTGGAGCTCAGACAAGATTATCCTTCCGTTATTCCACCTTCTGCTCCATCCCACACTTCCTGGTGGCACTCAAGCATGACCCCGCGGCGGCAGGAAATGGACATTTGCACCAGTCATTTCTCTCCCTCGCTCCATGGCTCTCGCCCCTCCCTTCAAGCGCACACACTTGGAACGGGTCACAGATCATTTCAAGCACCTTGAGTGTGGTGAGGCAATTACTCTCCCTTCTGGTCACCTCCAGCGCCCCTGCCACCTCTCCCTGCTCCACTTGGAGTGGGCCCTCCTCTATTATCCCCATTCTTCACACAGTGGGGATCATCACTCTGCTGGTACAGTAGTGTCAGCCCACGACTCACATCTCTACTACTGTTGGTGTGCAGCAGGCAACCTATCAGCCTAGCAATAATCTTTTTTGCATTTGGTCTGCAGTGGTACTATCAGCACATCAAGGTGCCGTGGTGTTAGTTTTCTGTCGCAGCAGAGGAGACAGAAGATGGAGGCCGAGACCAGGCAACGTATTGCCTAAGTGTATATTCATCTCAGACTGACTCGTTGAATGAGGGGAGCCATCCGTCATCTGTCTCCACGCTCTGTTTGTTTCCCCCTCATCAAAGTCCCTCTCCGCTCTACTCCTCATCATAAGCCTGACACGAACAGAGGGCGACGTGTGTGTCTCTGAGTGTCTTTGTGGGTGTCGGTGTGTGTGTGTATGTCTGATTTATGGCAAGTATGGTCTTAAGCAAGTTCTAGTAATACATTCAGTGTCATCAGTGCAAGAGGGGAAATCGAAGAGTTGCAGTACTTACTCATAACCTCTTTATCTTGCTTTTCTGGACACACACACACACACACACACACACACACAGACACACACACACACACACACACACACACACACACACACAGACGCAGGCACTATAATGCAGGTCTAATTGAGGTTGTGATCGTTAAGAGTGTTGTAAATCCTGCAATAGTGGTCACTCCTAAAAGTGCCTGTCTCCCTTTGACCGATTCAGTTTGTTAACTTTGACAGGAAATCAATCATACACACACATACACACATGAGTATACATTATGCTCCATCCATGCAAACAAATATCATCTAAATCACAAAGTTTCCGCTTACTGTGGGACACACACACACACACACATACACACAACAACACACACACACACACAAACACACACACACACACACACACACAATCAGGTCTGAGAATAGAGATTGGACTTGCATTTAAGGTCAGCAAGATTGATGAATCTCATTTTGCAATAACAATGTCCTGAAACAGAAAAGTCTTTGTTTCATCATGGTCTCCCTCTCCAAAGAAAATCTTTGGAAAACTCTGCTCATCATCTGTATCTAATAGGAGCGTTGCCTGCTAGGAGACACAAGCTGTTTTCATCCAACTGTCAAGCAGGATTTACACACACTTTGGAGATCCTGCCAAAAAAAAGTAAAATGGATGCATTTCCATCTTGCGGGTTGAAGTGTTAATCAGTCCCTGGAAGAGAATATAGTAAGAAATGATCTATATCGGATAAGTATTTTGAATAATGTTAGGTGACGTGAACACATGTCATTACTCTATAGAGCACATACTGTAAAAAGGTTAACTAAAGGACCATTTATGTAAAACTACCAAACATTTTCTTATCATTAACTAATACAATTTTTTTAAGATAAGATAAGATAACCAATGTTAGGCATGAGTTTTGATAACCATATGTAACAAGCGTTTACATTTCATAGAATGAACAATCAGTAATTCAAAAATTACATCAATAGGTTATGGATAAGAAAGAATAATAGTTTGTTGCCACCAAAACATGTAACAAAATGTAGCCGTTAAAAATACAACAACAAAATCTAACTTTTAAAAATGTGAATATTTAGTAGTTTTCTTACTTTCATTTTTAGACTGCAGGTCAGACAAGATAAGCAAGTTTAGGACATTAGACCATTAGGCCATCTGTAAGTATCTTTTACATTTCTTTGACTGAATGATTAATTGATTATTAGAAAAAGTAATCATTTGGATAATAAAAATAATTATTTGTTGCAGCTGTAGTGCTACTGGATGTTCAGTGAACGTTGGACTGATATTTTATAGACAGCACAGACAGACATACTTGTTTATCATCGTTTATTATTGATTTCTTATATTTTTTTTAATCTATATTAGCTCTTAAAGCGATAAAACACCAAGTGTGTGTGAACGTTGGACTGTGACAGAGGGAAAAACAGCCCACCTCCCTTCCGTTACAAAAATGCTTCTCCCCTTCCTCAACTTTGCCAAAGGTCTGTTCCCACGGTGACCAAGCTCACCAGCACCATGGTTACAGCAGGACCCTTTGAAGCTATCTCAAGCCCCCCCCTTCAATGTTTTTTCTTCATCTCTCTTCCCCTAAGCCCTTCCTCCCCTTCTCCTCCCATCTTTTAGTAAATGAGAGAGTTGTTTTGACCTCAGCCATAAATGATCATGACACCTTAACAAGCAGCACAAACCAGGACAACACACACTCACACATTTCTGGGTAATGTAAACCTACAGTTCAACATGATCTCATTTTTTACACTAGTAACACAAAAGGACACATTGTTAGCGTCCATGCTACAGCTAAATGCAGTGCGTGTAGTGTGAGGTCAGTTCAGGCCGTTTAAAGAGAGGTTTACCAAGGTTTATCGCCATTTTTTCGTCATACATAAATGATCCACATAGAGCATTTCTCCACAGTGAGTGTAGAGATTTATACGGCTGCTGAAGAGATTAATCTGTGGAAAGAGAGAGAGAGAGAGAGGAGGGACTCTTGGAAGGCCTTTCCTCTTCATGCTGGTGAAGGACCAAACAGCTCTCTGCAGGATGAATAGCTGTGATGTCAGGTGATTGTGTCGCTGCGTTTTTAGCTGGTTGCCTTTTTTTTCTCCCACTGTGATTTTCAACAGATAAATCATACTTAAATAACCACAGCTGTGACAATTGGTTTGTTCAAAAACAACAAGAGTAGTGTCAGATCTTGTGTGTCTGTGCATGCTCGTGTGTGTGTGTGTGTGTGTGTGTGTGTGTGTGTGTGTGTGTGTGTGTGTGTGTGTGTGTGTGTGTGTGCGTGCGTGCATGTGCATGTGCGTGTGCGTGTTTCTCTCTGCT